>NC_088177.1:4059481-4101981 GCF_028769735.1 Zonotrichia leucophrys gambelii | reverse complement strand
GGGCCAGAGGAGGCTGTGGAGGAGAGGGGAGCGGGGATTTCAGGAGCTGGCAGTGATGTCCTGTCATGTTTCCACCACTTCACCCAAAAAAAGAAAATAATAGTGATGGTCCTCTGCTGTTGTAGGGCAGACCACCACTGTGAAATCACCTCTACAGCCAAAAATAAAAAAGAGGGAGCAAAATACCTATGTTTAGAATAAGCAAGATTTTTGACTTTAAAGACATGTATAATCACACACCGATAGGTTCAAGAAATTAAATTAAATTATAAATTGAATGGGTGTATGCTGGTTTGCCTTTGAAGACATTTTTTTTTTGGAAGTGTGAGCAACTATTTGTGTTTGGAAAAGAGTGCAGGTCAAGCATGGCAGCGCAGCCTCTCTGCTGGCTTTAACTGCTGTTGGGGAGGTGCGTTACGGCCTCGAGTTGTGCATTTGCAGAGAAAATATCACCCCGTCCAGATGCTCAAGTCTGCTCTTTCTGCTCAGAAAACCCCGCACGAGGCTCTCACAGCGCATGAAAAACCAGGAAAGGAGCTCGGCACGTTTTCCCTTTGCGTGGTAGAACTCAGAGGTGAAACACAATCATTTCAGTCGGGATCAGGCTATCCTTTAGCAAAGTCCTAAGTCTAATTAACCCCCAAAATCGACTGACAAGGTTCATTCCTCTCCGCTGCTGCCTAACTGGTTGTATGTACGCTGGGCATGCAGGACCTAAGTCAGATGCTGCTTTGTTATAATTAGGGAAGCAAATTTTGTTTTCTGTTTGGTACTTGCTGTTACATATTGCATGTAATGTATGGCACTGTTAAGGGAAAAAAATTGGAGTCAAAGTGCCTGGAAAGTTAGGTCTGCTCTGTAGCACTGTGAGATTGTTGACATCTGCCGAGGTTGGAGAGCTCAGTAAGCAGGAAATGGGGTGTCACTCTGAGTGGTAGTTTACCATTATCCTGGCATCCTAATGAAGTGTCTGCAGTGCACAGAGCTTCTGGATGGCATCTTAACGCACGGCTAAGCAAAAGCACTTCTCTCCTTGTCACTGTCATCCATCTGCCTGCACCCTACTGTAGCCAATGGGATGGAACCATGCTACAATGTGCTATAAGCCATTTAGAGTTGCACATTGCATAATCAGTCCCATCAAATATGTAAAAAATGACTATTATTGGTTATTTCCCTCAAACTCTGGCACCTGGAGTTCGATACATTAAAGTTTAACTTTTCTAAGTGCTGTTTCTTCCCATTAATTCCACATATATTTTTGTTAAATGGGATTGAGTTGCAAACTCATTGTCTTGGGTCTTGCTAGTGGATCACAAAAGTTGTATGAATATTCATTGCAAATTCCACTTTATATTACGCAGGATGAATTTATCAATTGCCCAGATAGAGTGGTTTCAAAAATTCTCATTTTCTTTTTCAACAACTAATTCTGAGGCATGAATAAAAATTAGATCAATTCGGAACACAAATTGCTTATTTTCTTTATAGCTAATATTAGTTAGTTTCAACACTTCTTATAGATTTTTTTTTCAAAAAAACAAGAAAATATTTTACAATATGTCTGCAATAGAGGACTGCCACAGTGTACTGCGAGTGATTAAAATTGAGACTTTTACGTTGCATGCTGTAACATTAAAATATCCTGCCATTAAAAGTGGTATGAATAAGTGATTTATCTATTAATACATTAAAACCTGTGTATCTTAGCCAGCATGACTTCCAGAATATGAAGACTTAACAAACAAAAGCAGAGTTTTGGGCAGCTGATATGTTTGGGGAAAAAAAAAAAAAATTAAGCCAACAGAGTGCTCTCTTTTAAGCAAGTTTTCATTCCCTGATAACACCAAAGCCATCAAGGACTGGGGTTAAGCATTGTGTGACAGAGCAAGCTTCTAAAATGGGCAAGAGCGAGATGAATTGGCTAAGTCGGGTGTTTATTTATACAAACAAGAGGGCAGAACATAATTTAGTTGCATCAGGAATTTTTCACAGACATTAAAACTATAGCAAACATAACAGCAGGGATGCTTGCACAGCAGCACAGTGGGGAAGCTCACAGAGCGTCTGCCCACACTCCGGCTGGCTGTAGCCAGCGCCATAAGTCTCACAATTTCATTAGCACTCGAAAATCCACCTAAACCACCCCGTTCCGATTAAAAAATATATAAAAGGAATGAAATAAACAACCAAAAAAAAAAGCAAACAAAAAAAAAAGCCTCAGACAAGACCCGTCTTTCTCTCGGCAGCCGAATCAGTTGAGAATTGTTGGAAAAACTCTTGGCAGGCAGATTTTGCTGTAGCAACAGTGTGTGACGTTTTAACCACAGCAGAAATCTTATCCAAAATAACAGAACAAGGTGAGAAGAGCCTGCAAGAAAATCGGGGAAAACCATGCCTAAAAAGCCAACAACAACAAAAGGTGGCAGATCAATAGTTTGATATTTTATGCAGGATCATAAATCACTGGGTTTTTTTCAGCAGTTCAGCCGTGAGGCTCGAAAGCATAAAAAGAAAGCATGGCATGTGATAAAATTAGGCATTAATGTGAAGCATAAATGCTATTTAACATTAAACATGCACAAGCCACTGAAATGCCTGGAAAAAGGGAAATGGGTGCTATAGTAAAACTATACAAAGTAAATCAGACATGAATAATGCAGCAGGTCTGAGGAGGGTCACGGGTCAGACCCCAGTACCTTACAAAATAATGAATGCACGTCAGGTTAGAGACATCCATCCCTTCCTAGCCAACGTGAGTTATTGGAGATAAACCCTGGACTTCCTGTTCTGAAACAAAGTGGCTTGTTGTAAACATCGATGTCCATTTAAAATTAATGATTAAAAGAAACATTCGGTGGGATTCTCTTAAGTATTCTTTATGGGCACGAGTGCTAAAGGTTACTTTCTTCATTCATTTTTACCCAGCCACTGTTAATGTTAGAGACACGTCATGTTTTCTTCTGTGCCCAAATGTTTATCCAAAGCTCATTTACAAAAGGGCTTATATAATAGTAAGAGAGGGTTTTTTTTCAATGCATTCTTCATTTAGATATAAACAAGAGAGCATCCCCACGGTTTTGCTCTGTTAAAGGGAGCCAGCCCTATTTTTAAAGAGAGTAACCCAAATTCTAAATATATTTTCAATGATTCTTTTACACGGTGAAACCATCTGTGATTCACTTCAGAGTATCCTGATCTGCTGAAATTATCCCCCACGTCTCCCAAAATTTCCCCATAAAATGCAAAGAGGATTAGCCTTCCTCTCATTCTTTATTTGATATATGTGATTATGATGACTTTCCCTTCCAAAATTTTCATGGGGAAAAGAGAGTTTAACTTTCTAAAAAGATTTTTTTCCCCTCAGATTTTCACCAATTCTTACAATAAAAAGAATGTAATTAAAACCAATATTGTTTCTTTTTATCACAAGTGCTCTGCATCCTTTTCTGGACTTAGCTGCAGAATTTAACAGCTGTTCAGAGTGTTTTCCTTCCTTTTCACCCTGCACTGCTGGGCTTTATGATACAGCACAGGGAAAGGGGATAACTTTTCCCTCACCTATTTGTAAAAACCATGTTTAAGGATTTCCTCCCTACACTTGTTCAAGTTAAAGAGAAAAATATAAAAAAAAAAAATTCTTTCTACTCAGGGATGTGAAAGGGAAAATTTTCTAGGAATGTGGAACTGAAGGCATTACAGAAATAAAGCAAATACATAGGTATTGCAAATGAAACATAAGATCCTGCATCTGATCTGTTAAATATTCCATCAACAAGGTCAAGAGTAAAGACAAGCCTAGCCACAAAAACTGAAGCGAGAGTAAGCTTTAATAAAAAAAATGAACAGTTTATCCTCTTCAGCTTCTCAAGTGGAAAAACAAATTCTTTTATACTAGAGAAAAATCAAGCGTGTATAGAGCATTTAAAAAAACCCACCGATATCAGCCATTTTAATGAAAGAATACCCAATATTTTCATGGAACTATAAAAGGGAGCAAGACTAAGTGTTATGGCAAAAAGCCTGGGCTCAGCAGCTTTGTGTGGGAAATGGTGAAATGTGACTGTGATTTATAATGAGAAAAGGTATCTACAACATACAATTTTCTACCTAGCTGCAAATAATAATTCATAGTGATGTCCCTTCCAGATAAAATACCTTTGCAATGTAGGACTCATGTGGTAAAATGATCATGATAAATGTCAGACCAGTGCAGGTAACGGCTTTACAAACCATTAAGATTAGCTGGCTCTTTTTTTTTGATGATAACAGTAACCATGCTGTGACTCTATGTGGTAATAATATCTCAGTACTGATAAATGCCAGAGCCAGGCAGAGGTGTTTATCATTCCCAGTTCAGAAATGCTGACTAAAGTTACCACATGTTGCCTGTTTTTTTCTTCTTTTACAATAGACTAACAATTAACAAAAAGGCCGATGCACAACATAATTTTATGCAAAATTTCTATGGGTTTTGTGCTTTATTGCCTACCTAAATATCCCCTATGTTCCAGTACTGATGACTTTGGTACAGTACGCCCTAAAGCAAAGCTTTCTACCCTTGTCATTCTCTCAATAAATAATTTTTTTATAAATTAATATTGGGGGAGGGCTATTTT
Source organism: Zonotrichia leucophrys gambelii (assembly GCF_028769735.1). Classification (NCBI taxonomy): domain Eukaryota; kingdom Metazoa; phylum Chordata; class Aves; order Passeriformes; family Passerellidae; genus Zonotrichia; species Zonotrichia leucophrys. Next base: position 4,097,362 of record NC_088177.1, on the reverse strand, counting down.
AGCACTTTTGCAAATACTCCTCACAAAGAATTGCAGCCTCTGTGAGCAGCAGAGGGTGCAGGGATGTGGTTCCCCTATCTGTGTTAATCAACACAGAGCAGAAACACTTCCGTCAAGAGAACACGATAAAGTTTCACTGTACAACACTTCCCTGTAAATGTTCTGCAACAGACAAAGAGTGAGCCCTCCTTCCACTGTGCTTGTCCCTGCCTCAGTGTCTCAGTTCCACTCAAGCCCAATGAACTCTCGGTAAAAAAAAAAACAAAAAACCAAAAAAAACCCCCAGAATTAAAAATTAAACTACTTGAAAAACTGTGTCTCCTGAGTTGCAGGAGAGGCTAGGCAGCCTAAATATAAATATAAATATAAATATAAATATAAATATAAATATAAGCAATATGAATATAGATAATATAAATATAAGTAATCTAATGAGACCATAGCATGTTGGTCTCTTCTCCCAGGTAACAAGTCCCAGATTGAAAGGAAATGGCCTCAAGTAGTGCCAAGATAGGTTTAGGTTGGTTATTAGGAAAAATTTCTCCATTTAAAGGATTGCTAAGCATTCGAACGGGCTGCCCAGAGCAGTGGGTGAGTCCCCATTCCTGGAGGGATTTAAAAGCCATGTGGATGTGGCATTTGAGGACATGGTTTGGTGGTGGACTTGGCAGTGCTGTGGTAAAGGTTAGACTTTGATCATGGAGGACTCTTTGAAACCAAATGATTCAGTAATTTTTTTTTTATGTACACCAAAAAAATAAAATAAAAAGCAGAAATAAAAAGCCCAGAGAATTTTCACCCCCTTCCTATAATAAATTAACTTCTGCAAATTTAATATCATTTTCATTTGTATCTTCAGACCTATTTCCACTGGGCAGTCCACCCACAGAACAAAACTGAACAGTAGTAATGGCTTTTGGCAGAAAACATCCCGAGATGATTGCACTGCAAGGCTGAGGGAGGTTGTGCTGTTCAGAAGTTAAGGCTTTTTGTAGGTCAAACCCAAAACAAGAGAGAAATACACAGAAAGTGTGCTCTTCATTTGTGTTTAACTTCATTATCACTATCATCAATTGCTTGACTTCCTATAGAATAAGTCCATAAGAAAGTTTGGGTTTATTTACTGAAAACTAATACCTATGCACTGCCTACTTTTAGGTCTTTGTCTTCCATGTCTACATGATTGTTAAAATTAAAAACAATTTCAGTATAAACATCTATATCTGTGGGTAGGAAGTATTAATCTCAGCAGGAACTAGCAACACATGCTGAGGAAGGAATATTATCCTAGTAATTTTAATTTTTAAATTAAGCTTGATTGCAGGAAAATTTTAGCTTGAAACTTTTTTTTGGCGAAACCTTTAAATCAAGTCACTAATCACCACGTATGCTTATGCAGCACCTACTGCAACTGGGATTTAATCCTGATTGAGATCTCTGAGTGCTAGGGTAATATGAATATTAAAGAGGAACATATACGAAGAATGATAGGTGATAATTAAATCATAGATGATAAGATCAGAAAAGTGTTCTCAGGTTATCTAGGGCATGTAGCATGCAAGATGTTTTCCCTACGTCAGACCTACTGGTACCTTATCTAATCTGATCCTAAATGAAAGAACAGTTGTACATGACTTTGTTTAGATGCAACATCTTAGACAAATCGATGAAAATATCAGCCAAACCTTTCCCACAAAACTATGAATCATGGTAAAACAGGAAGGCATACCTTAACAGAAATGGTAGAATTGTTCTTATCACCCCAAAGGAGAGATTAAAGTCCTTAGTGCTGCATTCTTTATTGCTAATTTTATGTTCAAAACACAATTTTTTTTTCCTGCAAAAATTCCACTTGTGAGATGTTATAGGTATGAGAAAATAGCTACAGTGGAACAGTTTTTTGAAATAATTTTTCACAAGGTTGAACTACTAAAAACAATAGCAAATCTTATGTTTCTAAATATGATGGGATATTAAAGACAGATTCATAAATATACTGGATTTAATTATGATGAGTAAAAAAGGAGAACAAGGATTACTTAGAAAGTACACCTATCACAGAAGCTGCATCACTGGGCAAATGTAATTTAATCTTCCATTTATGATGTGGGTCTCTTACTTCTTGGAGGTATTTTATCTAAGGAAGGTGGTCTATCAGTCTAATAAAATAAGTTAAAATATTTTTATCTAAATGAGAATATGCTTTCTTAAGATTAACAGAGAATTTTTAATCTTTGTGAACTTCTTTTGTTCTCTGTTAAGGTGAAAGAAGGTATGAAATATTCTGGTTTTAGCCATGTATTCATGCTGACTTTTCTTGTAAGGTACCAGCTACAGGCAATTTGCAAAGCAATGTCCAAATATGGCACACAAATGGTTATTTTCTTTTTTTTCCTTTAGAAATCCAGGACAATGCCACTCGCATCAAATGCATAAGGAGCCTGGTAAAGAAGCTCCCAAGACCCAACTATGAGACAATGAAAATCCTTTTTCAACATCTACAGAAGTAAGTAGAACTGTGGTACTCTCAGACCAGTAATTTCAAAAAACAGGAATCTGTATGTAGTGTGGCATTCTAATCCTATTGGAAGAGTCATCCAAAATACCAAAAATAATTACATTCTTGGGCAAAACTAAGCATGATTCATGGTATCTATGTATATCCTATTCCTGCACAAGAAATCAAGATATTGAGCAGAAAGCAGGACAATTCTGTTTCCTTCAATACAGCCAAAACCATTGGGATTACCCAATTCAGTGTTACAGGTGCACTGAATTGGGCAAATGCAACATGTCCCAGATTGCATTCACCCAGTTTGATGGAATTTCTCCAGGAATGGCCTTTTGGATGGTCATGTTTTCAACACCAAGGTCCCTGCTGTTCAATCACCTGTATTGTCATTGTGATATGTCGAGGTCAGACACAATCTCACTCAAGAAAACACAGCAGGTGCTCTTGCCCCTCATAGGGAGCTTGGGACAACACAGAACACCTAAGAAATGCTGAGGAAATATTTGGAAGTGCATCTTTCCTCTCCTAAAGTTGCTGAGATACTGCAGAGGCAGAAAAACAACTCTGTGAGGTTGCCCCTCGTCATTACCCTGTGGTTTCCACACTTATTGTGTGGGTTTGCAAGAGATGTCGACCCAAAAAATCAACCCAGGATGTCACATTCAGGTTTTCTTCCTGTGCTTCATGGCATTAACAGCAAAGGTGTCCATAGCTGACATGGCTCACTCAGACACCCACCAGAGCTGTTTGACATGAAGGATGGCCAGGAGGCCTCAGGGTAGGGATGTGGGAAGGGCAGGGTCCTTCTTGCTGTTGGCACTACCCAACTGCTATTTTCTACAGTCATTTTTCAGCCAAACTACCCCTAAAACTGAAGGGACATCAGGATCTGGGCCCCATCAAGGCACAGAGGAGTATTTCATCCCAGGAACGATGTACTGACCCCTATGAGGAGTGATAAAGGCTCCAAATCAAAGACCACTCTGAGCTTATAATGAATGATGCCTTTATAGCGATCATTTCTTGGCATGTGCATGTAAGAGATGTAGATCCTTTATCTTGCTTTGCAACTTCCAGCTGAAATGGCAAAATGAAGTTCATATAGTTGTGGGAATGTCCCCATTTCATTTAAGCATGGAAGGATTTTAAGCAGTCCATAAAATGACTGAGTTTGGCCTTGCAGAAAAACAGTTTCCTGTGTGTTCATTTGATGCACTGTGTGCACACATTCTCTCCTTCAGCAGGTTATCTAGAGAAGGATGATAATTTATTGCTGGCAATGGAAGAATAATAAGGGAAATTATTTCCTGGGAAGAACATGAGTGCAAGGAGTGGGTACACGCTGTCAGCACAGATATGCCATACACAAAATTTACTGCACTCTGTGTGGCATTGATCTTAACCTGAGAAAGTTTTGTTGCCGTGTCTTAGGGGAGAGATATCAGGTACACGCAATAAGTCTTTGATCTCATAGTTAAATCACTTGATTGAGACTCGGGAGACGTGGGTTCAGTTCTTGGCTTTGACCGGATGTTCTGGGTGACCTTGGGTAAATCATTTAATCTCCCTGTGCCTTGGTTCCTTGTTTACAAAATGATGATAATACTTCCTTTGTCTGCCTTGGCTTTTTAGAGCATAATCTATTTGGGACAGCAATTGTTTCCTGCTGTGGATGTGTAGAATAACTGGTGAAACTGGACCCACACTGGTGGTTTTTTGGGAAAAACAAGAGGAAAAAATAAAACTGCTAAAATAGAGGAAATAAAACACCAATAGTGTTAGGGAATTAGGGAAGTAACTGTCTGAGTCTCTCTGAAGAAGGTCAGTCTTCTTCTCTGCCTCAAACACATCCTCAGGAAAAGATAGGGCTATTCCAGAAGCTTTGCTCCATTGATGTGGAAGCAACAGTAGAATAGATGTTGAAAACACAAAAATATCCCCCCAAAAATAAAACCTATGTGTTCTCTTGAACTTGTTGATGCTAAAGACAGGGGTCAGTCTGAATGATCTCATGGCTCCATTGATAAGAATGAATTAGTGTACTTATATTTTCAGTAATGATGTGATGCTTATATTAGGCAAATAGAGATGGTGTGTATATCTTTGAATCAGTCTAGGACTGATTCACAACTAGTTTGAAGGTGTAACTCTACAAAATGTAGAGTTATATTAATTTTGGGGACACTCTTCAGAAGAGGAGTGTCAATGTCCCTCAGCACGGACTTGCACCACCCCCTTTGATCACAGGACTTTCTCAGGGCAAGTTACAGGAGTTTTGGAAGTTTCGGTTTAGTTCGAAAAATAACTAAACTGGCTTTGTTTGAGGCACATTACTGCAGTTCCCATATTTGCTGGTTGAGATGGATATTCTTGCCCAGAGTTGAACTGGTCTTGAGGGGGTTCTGATGGGGAGAAGATGAGGGACTGTAGCTATGCTGTTTCCATGGCATTCCCCCTCTTTCTCCTACCCTTCTCCTGCTCCTTTCTTTCCTGTCAGACAGACAGAACAGGGCTATACAGACCTGGACCATGGGGCTGTCCAAGCCTGTGACTTCTGTACAGATGTGAGAGCATCTGTCTCACTGACACTCAGCATGAGAATCCAACCTTTGCCTTATCCTAAGCCATTCTGCAGCAATCCAGTCTGCAGGAGCAGGTCCAGATCCAGCAGAAATAACAATGAGAAATGCACTTCAGAAGGGTCCTCCTTAGAAACCCAGACAAAGCAGGTGATGAGAGAGACTGTGAGAAAGGCCTGGCAGCAGGGATTAACTCCTGTGCCATATATCTCTCTTCAACCAAGCTCTCTGAAGCTGCAAGAAGTCACAGTGCAGTGTATGCAGCCCACAGGAGGTGGATTAAAAGCAAAGTTGAGTCTGCAGTACCTGTTCTTTCAAGTTTTTTGCATTTTACAGGAAAAAAACACAACCTGCTGACGTCCCTGTTCATCTTTCCATGAAATCTCTTCTACTTAAAAGCAAAATAGACAAAATATGGGGCTGAACAGACATATCACATAGCTCTGTCAGTCTAATTCCATAAGGAATTGTTCCATTATGACTCATGCTGGAAATAATTGAGCACAACTACTATTAGGCTATTCATGCTTCTTCCAGAGATGAGCAAACCAAACAAATAGATGTTACACAGGAAAGAAGCAACAAAAACCCAACCTGAGTAGAGATTTTCCTGGATAAAGTGGTACAGAAAACAGCCTGTTCTACTCAAACATGTTTAGAGAATATTTGCTGGCTCTGTACAGCCCATATATTTCTGGCCCATACAGCAGTTCCACAGATCTCCTCTTTCCTCTTCCTCACTCACATCTGACTTTTACTCCCAAACAAAGTGAGCTAATCACAGGTACCAGCTAAAACTGATGCACCTTTCTGGTCCCATTTTTTGGGTGCACACAGGACATCAAATTATGCAGAAACCTTGCCTTGTCTCTCTGCACAAACATGAACTAAGCACAGCGAATCCCTATCTGAGAAACCATTACATGTACCAAATAATTTACTCACGGAATTGTAATACAAGTTAGGCAGAAGGAGAATTTAACTCTATGTATTTTATGACCTGCTTTCACCACAACACCTTGAGGAAGCTGTTACACACCCATTGGGAAACCGAGGCACAAGAAGTTTAAATGCCTTAAAATCTCAGTGTAAACCAGCAACACAATTTAAAAACCTGGATGGGATTTTTTTTATTTGCACAGAAGCTTCTCCAGTGACCACAAACCTCATTTCTCCCTCATGCAAAATGCAGCAGGGAGGAGGAACACCCTGGCTGTGTCCTCAGAGCTGGCGAGGGCGGACGCCGCTCTCCTGCAGGAGCTGTGTGCCTGCCTTACACAGCGCTGTGCCTGAGCTCATGAGCTGTGCTTATTAATGTTAAATTAATGAATCTCAGCCTGCTCTGCTTATTAGGTTGAGCTCCGTGCCACCACCACGAGGCAGCTCTGCAACTCCCAGACCCGAGCTGTGTCACATCTGACCAGGCTGGAGCGCAGGGCAGCCAAGCTCCGGTCTGGCTGCGTCCATCCGTGTGGATACCCCTGCAAGGGGAGGTGTTAGACACAAAAACCCCTCTCCTCGTTCTTGATTTCCCTGCACAAAGGCAGGATAATGTGTGTTATTTACAAAACTATAACAGGGATGTTGAAATAATTAAAGGGGAAGGCAGGGGCCAGCTCCCATCCCTGTGCCTTCCGTGGAAGCGCGGAACCCAGATGCCCAACTGTGGAAGATATTCTTCCAGCAGCAGCATCTGCCTCCTTGGCAGCCACTTCAGGCAAGTTGTCTGGGGAGCTCTGCAGTTGCCTCTTGGTTTATCACGTGGATCTGTTAATGTGCCCTATCTGGCTGGCTTGTCCAGGCAGGAGCTGATTTGTTTTAATTCACCTTTGAATCCAAGAAACTCCATTTATTTTGCTCCATTTTTCCCCATACTCTACATAGCATGGCAAGTAATTTTCAGATGCCATCCAGGCTTTCTGCCCTTTCAGAGGGAGAATGATGATTTTCTTCCTGATTTTCTTCCCCCTCTGCCCAAATTCTTCATTCTTACTATTAATTGTTTACATTGATTTCATTCAAAATATGCTCCTCATCAAGGGTAGAACTATATATCTAAGATAAACCCACCAATATTAATATATGATCTAACAAAAGTCATAGGTATTAATCTTCAGCTGTTTTGACAAAAAAAAACCCAAACACCCGCCCTGTTCATAGGTCTGTGAACAGGAAAAAAAAAAATCCAACCTTTACAAACACTGTGGAGGAATAGTCCCCCCATCTCAAACCTGACAACCCTTGGCAGCAACATTCTGAAAAGCCAAGGATTTTCCAAACTACATATAGCTAAACAGACCTGTTTCTACTTATTAAAATCTAAGGGAAAAAAAGAAAATAAAAAATAAATTAAAAGTAAAATAAAGCAGAGCCATGCATAGCCAGCAGCCCACAGTAGCCTGCACACCATGACACAATGACAATGTGATGACAAATCCAGCAGCAGTACCCAGAGTTCTAAGGGGAAACCAGAAAATGAAGTTAAGGTACAGCATATAAGAATGCTGTATGGGATGCCTGCAGACTTTTTTTTTTCCCTCCAAAGTTAGTGGAGGAAAGATATAGCAAACATATGTGATTTCCACTTGCTAAACTACGTGTCATATCAGCAGTTTTCAGGCAGGCTCACGTAATAAATGTAGGCTCGGGAGAGCCCTTTTCTCACACAGCAAAAGAACAGATTACACTGGGAACTGTGCAAGTTTTCTATTAAGAATAATAATAGTAATAATAATAACAATCATCATCATCATCAAGGTAAAAGCCACTGAAAACTAAAAACAATCCCCAAAATGGAAGTACTACACAAAAAAATAAAAATCTATTTGGGAAACCTTAGTGAACCTGTGGAAGACCTACAACCCAAAAAGTGGAATGGGCACTTAAGTTTTCCCTCAGGAAAAATGCCCAAATTTAGAAAGGTACAGAACCCCTTAAAAGAAAGCACAAGAAAGACTATTTGTTTAAATTATTTCCTGAATCAGGACCTTTCTTTATTATCAGGCAACTCATGAGCAGGTTTTGGTTTTCAGCCTTGGGACAGCAGCAGGGAGAAAAGTTTAACTGTGCCCCTACAATCTTTGGGGGAGCAGCTACTGGAAATGTGAGGAGGAGAAACAAGCTCCTGCAGGAGGGCATGCCAGTTACATAAAAAATTCAGGTATACCTGGCTGGCATTTTAAGATTTATATGAAATTATTTAATCATCTTTTAACTTGAGAAGGGCAAATATATATTGAGACGTGCTTTTGCGCACATGCGTTTCTCAGTTTCAGTTATGGAAGAGTTTTACAAAGGAGCTGGAGCAATGCCAACACTCATCCCATTTACCACAGCTTCCTGGGGCTCATTTTGGGGTAAGGAGAAGAATTAAACCCTTTTCCCCTCTGTTAAGCACATATCAGTCTACTAAACTCACCCATTGGAAGTAAGTGGACGCAAGAAAATATGCACCAGGCACAAGTGTGCACAGAACAGGAGTAATAGTAGATTTTGGGTTCAAGACAAAAAAAAAAGAAAAAAAATTCCAGTCTCTCAGAAGCATCTTTGAGCATTTTGATTTTTTGCTTTTTTGGGTTGAGGTGACCTGCTACCGAGGGTTTTGCCGTCATGCCAAATTCTGCTCTTTGAGGAATAAGAAAGTTTACAAAGTTAGTTCTTCCCCAAAGAATACCTTACTGCTTAGTGCTTTTAACAAGAAGCATGATGAGTAATTAAAGCCACATTTTCATCCCTTGCTTCCATCTATTTCCGATTTCCACAACTGTATTTAAAAATATAAACCCTGATTTTCATAACAGTCAGGCAAATAATTGCACTCGGTACTTTTCAATGCTACCAAGTACTGAACTGGTGTATCAGCAAATAACAGAATGATAAAAATAATTAACATAGTTTTAATTTAAATATTTATGACACAGTTGACTCTGTGGCTGCACGGCACCATTGTGCTGAGTGCGGTACACAAACCCTGATAGATAGAGCCCCTGTCTCCAAGAGCTCCTATTGTTCATCCCACATTACTCAATATCAAACGATCTCAAAAAAGCTTTTCAAACATTAATTAAATCTCCTAACTTCCTTTTCAGGTCAGTAAGTTTTATTATCCTAGTTGTGTAGATAAAGAAAGTGAGGAATGGAGAGGCTGAGGCACTTTCCCACCACGACACAGCCAACACTTCTCACTTCCACTCTTTGCTTGCTCCCCAATCCCCCGGTGGAGCCCCCCAAGCCTTTGAAGGCTCATCCATGTGCTGTGGGTGTACGTGTGCATCTGGCCAGCACATCCCAGGCAGGGCTGGTTGCTGCTAAGGACTCTTCAGTTAATCAGGACCACGTGAGGATCCTGCTTCTGGTTTGCACTCGCATCAGCTTCAGCAAAATATCACCGGCGGAGTTAATTTATGGGATTTTGTAACCTCTTAATATTGCTTGGGGTTAGTGTTCTTTCCAGCTCAAATCCTTTTTTGTTGGCCAACATTAGGAATGCTCAATTCATTACAATGGCTCTGTCCCCCTTTTTTTTTTTTTTTTTTTGGGGGGGGGAGATTGGGCTCCAACACACTAATGTCCACAACAAGGTCATCAAAGGGTAAATTGCAATGCTTTTCATTTTTGATCCTAAAGATACATGATTTTTCTCAGAATTAAGATTGTGAAATAAATAAATAATTTGTTTGAAGTTTCTCAGATATTCATTGGGACTTTAAAAAAACAAAACAAAACAAAAAAGGCTTTAAGGCCAAAATGTCAGTGTTCTGTGCAAAATAATTAATACAACACAATAGGATCTATTCTACTATTGATTGAAAGGGAATTTATGCAGGTAATTCATTAAGGCTAGTGAGAGTTTGGCATGTAAATCCCCCAGCACTTTGATGGGAAAACAGACCCAGATTATTTTTTTTAAATAAGATATAAAATACATGATTTTCAGTGACAAATTTATAAAAAGCAAAAGCAAATACCTGAACAACTAGGGCCCTGCTCTGTGAGGGTTCTGGAATGACATTAGATCAAATCCTTTTTCACACACTGCAAAAGATGCAACAATCATTTCAATCACCATGTTAAGAGAATCAATACAATTTTTCCTTCCAGAGAATGGTACTTTACATTCCAATATTTGCAGGCTATCACCTTCATACATCTCTTTTTGTGGTCAAGTGCATGATTACTACTTCTGACAGGGTATTGGCCATTTTCTTATGAAGATCTACAAATTCTTGTAAATAAAAACCAATCAGAAAAAAAAAAAACAAAAAAAAAGAAGAGCAAATCTGTGGACTGGAATGCACTCTACTTGTAATGGGAACAAAAAGCTGGCAATGAAATATAAACCTAAATCACAGCAGAATGACCTACTTTAAGGCATTTGCCAAAGAGACAGTGTTTTAGACAGCTCCTCTGAAGTAGCGTCTTTATGTCTATGCCATCTGCAGATTTATTATTGTGCTTTAGAAAAAAAAATAAAAAGAAAGAAAAAAATAAAAAAGGAAAGAAAAACCTACAGTATGCCTGAACAAAACTCAGCTTCATCTATAGAAAGATTCCAGTACTGTGGGCACCACACCCACACCTACTGATGTGGTCCAAGTTTTTTCTTTAGAGGCACCTAATTAAGAAACCCTGACTCATTTACATGGATACGTTTGATCTAAATTACACTCCAAACCACACCAAATTAGGAGCATCTGTGAATGCGAAGTGTTTGTTCCCAGTGCCTGGTAGAACAGGGCCAGTTCTGGACGGCACATGTTCAAGTGACGAAAAATATTTCAGATGTAACATACTTCTGAGACCCACTTTTCCACTAATAATTCATAATGAGTTAAGCCAGTATCTCTGCTTCAGCAATTATTTCAGGCTGGGGAAAAAATGTCATTTTACTTTTTAAAGGAAGGGTGGGGGGAAAAAGCAGGAGTGGGCAACCACCTAGTTTGGTGGGGCATTAACACAACCATTAGTTACAATTTAAATCTGTGCAGCGCGTTTGTTTTCAGATGTACTTTACACCTAGAGCCTGGACTGAAGGAAAGTATAAATTAATGATTGGTTGTTGTTCACAAACAAGACCTTCTGCATTGGTGAATGGTCTTCCCTCATTAATCAGTTTTCCAGAGGAGTCCGGGTGGAAGGCAAGGTCTCTGCCCAAAGAGGCAGCACCCTTCATAATAGTAACATGAAAAATTCAAGACCACCAGGTTTGAGAGTGATGCCTCCCTTTCCTGGCTGCCTTGCTGGTGGCTGACTGTGCCTGCTTGCAGCCCAGAAAGCCACTCTGCACAAAAACGGGTCCTGTGGCAATTAGGAAACTTTTATCCCGCTTTCCCATCTCCCACTAAGAGCGAGCAGGGGGGCTGCAGAAGCCACTGGTTGCTGCCTTGCCGCCTTCCTGACAAACTGAATAAAAAATAGCCTTAATCTCACTCTAGGCAGCCCAAGAACCGAGGAGTGTAAATCCGAATTCCACGCTGGGTTTGCAATTCCCAGCCCACTGGCGCAATTTGGCACGACCTTTGGATTTGGCCAATAGTGTTTGGCAGCCACCTTTTATTCTTCCCATCTTTTATACTTTGTGAATAGTCCAAGTTACATAATGCCAGTGACAATTTGTTTATGGCGAGCGCTGGAGTCACTGTTTTATGATTACATTCAAACTTTTAGCCACATTTTGACATCTAAAGGATCATCTTGCATTCTCGTGTACTCTATACAATGAAGGTTTGTGTTCCAGTGAGGAGCAGGGGGGGAGGAACTTTATAAATAACATGACTCCTTTTGTCTGAAGAGATTTTAATACATTTGTCTGATCTACTGTTTTTGCAGTAGCTAGAATATAATTTGAATATATTAATATTTTCAGCAACTGTGCTGAGAGAGCCCAGTTAATAACTTATGCATGGGTGTATAGATACACTTCAGACAGAGGTAGTTTTTAGCCCTTATGTTGGTAATAGTTAGAAACACACAATGAAAGAGCCTGTTCTTTCCTCCTCTTTGTTGTGGGCATGCATTGTGATGGTATGGAGCCAGTGTTCTTTCTGTTGTCTACACAGCCTGGATTCAATAAGCAGTTATATATGCATATTATGACAATGTGGTCAAGGAAACCAGATTTTTTTACTATACCTTCATGTGCCTGTACAGTATAAAATCTGGTATTTATTTTTCTTGTCCTCATTCAATATGTTAACAAAATCATAATTTGATACAGGTTATGTTCACTTTATAATTAAAATTATAGAGTTAGATGAAAATACAGCAAGATGTTGCTGAATGGAAAATATTTATCTTTTCGTACATTACGCATTATGGTGCTATGTAAAATCATAAATCTGTGAAGCAGCTCTCTCCAGCCAATTTGCCTCCTCCCCTGGTCCACAAGATGCAACCAGTTACCTTCTCTAAACTGAGGATTTTACACCCACCTCAGCCCTAACATTAGATAGCACTGCCACATCCTCTCCAAAGCTTTGCTGTGGTCTCCCAAAAGAAGACCCCTTGCCATGGAGATAAGCCAAGAAAAAGGAATTCAGAAAAGTTCTGTAGTTTTTACGGCTCCTCCTGTAGCTGTCGCAGCACCTTCACAGAAAAGCACAAACTTTTTTGCACCATGTTCTCTGTGTCAGCACTAGGCTCAGGCTCCCCAGACCACCTCAGGATAGCACTTCATCCATCTGGAAACTGTTCTCACCTCCCAGATCATTGCCATCCACACTGCCAAGTGCAGGCCTTCACCAAACACCATCAGCAGCCACCATGCAGTCAGCCCAGGGCATATGGGACAGCCCCGGAGCATATGGAAGCTCTCCAGCAAGTGAAGTTTACTGGGAACATCAGTTTGCCTTGTTCAAACTCTCGGTCCAGAGAGGATTTCCGCAGGGCTGTGGCAGCAGTAGTAGCAGGCAACTTTAACCACCTCAGACAACCCAGATTGTTTCCATGTCTGGGTAAGGGTCTCATAAAAGTGTCATCAGGATAAGGAGATTTCATTCCTTCAGGGCATCTTCCCCATGGAAGTCACTGCAGCTGCTCTGGACTCAGAGCCAGCCCTGAGATTTCTGTCACAGGGCAAATTTCAAGTCTTGAACACGTTTTGGATCTCACCTGGCCTCTATAGTGAGGAGCTGCTTAACCTTTCCAAATTATATAGTAAGAGCTTTCCATTACTTCCTCTACTAAATTAAGTTTATCCAACTCTGAAACTACAGTGTGTGCTTGCTAAAGAGGCACTTTATAAGTTTGTAAATCCATTTACAGTCACTTCAGGCTAGACATTTTCTGCTGGAGAAGCAGCACCTACAGAGAGGTGCCCTGAAAGCTCCTTACTGTGTGAGTTGTCCAAAGACTGATGGCTGATATCAGGGTTTTGATATCAACAGCAATATTGTCCCTATTGTTCCTAAATCCTTCAATCTCTGTAGAACATGGTTTGGGTTAGGAGGTCTAAGAGACTCATGTATGTTTTCTCAGCACTTATTTTAACTGTGGATTTTGATCAGGGTTAGACAGAAGCAGATATTGGCAAATCTGGTCACTTGAAGCTTCAAAGATGAAAGAAATACAACTACTGAGAGAGGTAGGGCTGACTGTGTAGAGTATAAAGACTTTGTAAAGTATCTGAGGCAGTTACACCAGAGTCATCTGAGACCAGCACATGTGTGAATGGGTATTTGACTTTAAAGGAGCTAATGAGAAAATTCAAAGCTAGTTTAAAGCCAGGAAATATTGCAGAACCTGCAGTACTACAAAGGGTGCTTCTTAGAAAGACACAATATATGGAAAATCCTCCACTCCAGGCAGTCCCTGCATTTAGTGCAGCAGACTAAACACGTGCACAAAAAAATAAACATCAAGCTAAGGTGAGGGGACAAGACAGACAAAGTGTAAGTAGAAAAGACAATGCTGACATAGTAAATTCATTGCTCAAGGGCGAGTAAAATGTAAATAAGTTTAAGGAAATCAAAGACTCGTGGCACATATTCACTAGTGCATTTAAGAGCTGCGTTCATCCTACTCGTGCTCAGTATCAGGGCTGAAACAATCGTGGTGCTGGGAGGCATGTTAAAGCATCTTTCAAATCTGATACAAATGCAGTGCAGATATATTGCAATCCTAGCTTGTGGAGAGCTCAGAGCTGAACCTGGGAGAGGAGGAATCCTGGTTGAGGTCAGATCCATAGAAAATCATCTCTGTTGGGTAGATCGCTGCAAAAAGACTTTCACTTTAAACAACAAGGTGGTGACAATACAGGAAAAAAAATATGGATTTTTTATTTATATTGGGGACAGTTAATAGGCCAATATTTGAATTTTTTAAAATTATTTTTAAAAGACTTGAAACAAAATAATTTATGAAGCAATTGCAATGCTTTGATTTTATATTTTTGAAGGCCTTTTCCAAAGGAAATGATTCAGTGATTCTATGATTAAAAAAAATCACAGAAAAAGGAAAACTTTGTCAAGAGTTTGTTCCCTGACTTTTGTGGAATTCTTTGCCACATTCAACATCAAAAATTACTGTGTTTCTCACAGAAGTGAATAATTAATTCATGACACTGGACAAAACCAATGTGTTGATAGTGAAACTGTGCCTTTCATGGGCTAATCTAGACCCACAAGCAAAGATGAATTTCTGGGCAAGATGTGTACAGCTCAACATCCCAGGCTGAAATTCCACTCAATTGCCCCTTCTGGGCTCTAAGTCAGAAAGTAAACCTGTCATATCCAGGGCTGAGTTATTTGCTGTCAACTGGATTATAGCACAAAAAGGCTGTAATTGAAGGCTGCAAGAGGTTATAGACTGAACATAGTCAAAAGCAGTAACTCCACTTAGTAAAAGCAGATATCACCCAAAATGAGAAAAGTTAAGCTCATATAAGGTGAAATTCTGACTCCATTGTGGCTTCCAGTTTCTGGGATTTTTGTCAGTGCTTTTCACAGTAATCAAAATTTCACTCACTGCCCAGAGAGAGATGCTGCAAAGGGGGTGATGGAGTGAAAGTTAAAATAACTCTTAACCTGGGGCTTCCAAAATACATTTTCTGAGCAGAGACTGCTGCCTAGCTCGGTGTTTTCGTTTTGTAGCAATGCAGACAGCCCTTCAGGGGACCAAGGGCACAAAACTGTGCCAGTGGAGTACAGCTGGGATGTGCAACCAGAGCCACCCTGCTGTAAATACTGAAGCTCCCATTGTCCAGCACCCTGTGGGACATGGGGAGCTGCAGTACTGAGGCATAGTAAGGGTACAGTTTGTAGGAAGTGATTTCACAAAGCTGAAACATCACTGAACACCTGTGGCAGTGCTGGCACCTTCCACCTGAGGCTCTCCTTGAAAGGAAGAGATTACTGGGAGATAGAGCATAGAAGTGTCTGACAGATGCACTAATTTTACTGGGAGCAGGAGGCTTAAATCATAATACAGAGTCTCATCATCTTTCCACCTTTCATACGGGTAAATCTGAACCAAAGAATGCAGTTGATGTGCCTCTGGGAAGAAGGGACAGAGGGTCTCCTGTGTGTTCTCCATATCCCCCCTGCTCTGGGCGTGCTGCTCACAGTGGCTTCTCTCACTGAGGTACAAACCAGAGCTGGTGGCTCTGTTTTTTTGCCATGTACTTTCTGTTTGTCCATCATTAAGCACATCAAAGCCTCGGTGTCCCCGTCAGGAAACAATGCTGTTAATAACATTAATCCACCTTTATTAAGAGCCTTTAGCTCTATGGAGTAGCACCAAACATTATTAAGACAAAGACAAGAGGATAATAAGGAAACGTGTTTTTTCCCTTGCTGACCTAGTTTCTAACCTCACTTTAAAATCTTCCCTTGATTTTAATTATGCTTAATCTAAAGCTAAGCTCACAAATCTAGCAAACTTAAGGGCCGCTTTTAAAGTGAATTTTCTCGCCTGTCAGAGTTCCTCAAGCTCTCTGTGCTGCAGTCAGGAGTTTATTTCCAGCCCAGGCACAGAGCTGGGGCATTTCTCTGCCAGCACAGTGAGTGTTGGGCTCCTGGGCTCAGGCACCACCTTGCTCCACTCGAGCCTGGGCACCACAACATTCCTCACACAACAATTGCAGTCCTTTTCTCATCAGCCATAGCCAGAGGCAGCAATAAGGGTGAAGGATATCTATCATGAAAAGTCCAGTGTCAATGTGTTCCCCCAATTTATTTACTGACCTTCAATGCAACAGCCATACTCCTGACCCTCATGAGATGAAGCCTAAGGGGAAATGGCACTGAGCACCAATTCCATATCCTGTTGTTCTGTGGTCTAAATTAAGTGCTAATTAATTACCACTGGCATCTTTGGCATTGCCTGTCAAATTGGATTTAGGATATCCTTTCGCTGTTTAAACAAATAGCCCTACGTCTAAAGCTAAAACCCCACGTGTCAGCATTTTCTTTACTTTTAAATTTTTATTTTAAAATCCAGTGAGTATGTTCATGGGTTTTGCAGGTAGAATTCAAATAAAAGAAACAGGAATTGATATTGTCAATTTTGATTAATAGTCCCTCATTAATAAACATCCTGTTATTCAGTTTCCACCTGCAGTTGCTGATGTTGCCTGGAATCAATTAACTCATATAATTTGATTTATTTTACAAAGACATTTTTGGATGTGCTGTGCTGATGATAAAGGTTCTATATTTACAATTCGTGATTTAAGAAAGATTGTTACTAACTGCTTTTTATTTGTAATGTTACAAGAAAGCTTTGGGCATTCTTGAACAAAAATATTTAAGCAATTTAAAAAGTTAAAGCTTTATTTATTTAAAACTATCTGTTGCCTTCTGAACCACACAGGCCACAAAAGCATACAAATCCAGGAACTATGACAGGTTGGTCTTTACAACAAGCTAGTTGTTCTGGAGAAAAAAAATATATCAGAAGTGGAATTAAAAATAAATTTAAAAAATATTCAAGCACAGCAGAAGTTACACCACCAGCTAAAAATACATTTTAGGCATTAAGGTGGTATGCTTCTGTCTGAACACTTATTATTCTATGTAGTCTCACACTGCCTTTATCTACTATCCAAACACCTCTAAGAACCACATCAGCCTCTGCCCAATATTTGCCACAGGGGGTTTTGCTCTCTTCCATCCCTTCCCCAAAATCAGGCTTGTGCTCACAGTGTCTGTGTGGCTTTTGGGCAGGGATTTGCTCTTGTTTGAGCAAAATTTGCTGCTACAGGGCTATGAAAGAAGACAGAAATTAATGCCTTGTGCCCAGAGCTGCAGGCAGAGGAGTCCAGGATGCTCCTTGGGGAAGCTCATGGCCTTCAGCTGGCTCCTACCAAAAGCTGTGCCCAAAGAGGCAAACTGCAGGCACAACAGCAACGTGGACTAGACAGATCTGTCCTCTTAAGAGCACCAGTCAGAACCTGCTTGCATTCACACACAAAAAATTAACACCCAAGCTAAACTGGGAGGACAGAGTGCTGGCTCTCAGTAAATGGAAGAACCTAGCAGGTCACCCAGTTGGATCAGTGTTCCAAAAGGGAGAACTGGAATTTTAGTAATAGGGAAGGTTTCATGGAAAGATGTTGAATCTATCTCTTTGATAAAATTTGGTTTTGGGGAGTGAGACTTGATCCTTTGCCCATAGCAAGGTCTTTGGTGGAGCAACAATGTGAAGGTTGGCTCCTGCCCTTGCTGTCCATGCACCAGGGTGGCCCTCCTGCCTTTGGAGCTTCTGTGACTCAGAAGATGTCCAGAAAAACAAACAATCCCAAGGCTGAGGTGCAGATAAACTGTAATCCCCTCTCACAGCTCCTCAGTGGAGCAGGAGCACCTCCCCTTGTGCAGAAGAGCAAGCGGGACTTCTCCAAAGCACTTTCCTGAATGAAGCCCCTGAATGTAGGGCCTGCAGTATCTTTAGATATTCAAATGTGTTTTTACATGCTGTTCTCAGCTACCCAGAAGATAAATTCTTTCTCCACAAGACAGGCATTCTGTGAGGTGTGTGCAAAGGCAAGAGCCCACACGCTCTTCTGCAGGGTCGTCGCATGGGAAGCAAAGTTCACCCACTTTATTTTTAACTGTTCTCTTATTAAACCAGGCTAAGCCAGAATAAATGCCTTTCCTCAGCTTTTCACAGTCTATTCAGCCAACTGTGAAGCAATGTTCAGAGCTAGTTTAGTTATTATTCTCGTTTAGGGCCGGGCTCCAAGGCAGTTCATCCAGGGAAGGGCTCGTGCTGTGAGATATGCAGGGGATCCCCTGAGGAAGCCCATTCTCCACCAGGGCCCTGTCAGCTGTCCAGGTGCTATATATAGCCACCCAATGGTCACATTTAAAGCCTGGGCTGTGGAGGAGGACAGCATTGAGTGCTCCTTCTTGTATCCCAGAGCAACTGAAGAGAAGGGATTTTTCCCAAAGTGCTGTAACACGAACCCACAGCTGCAGAGCACAGGAAGCCTATGGAGTTTCTGTAGGCCAGGAGCCATCGAGGCTATTTTCAGCAAAAGCAAGCTCTCAAGTATGTCTGAACTATTTCTGACCCCTCTTGTAACATATCCTACGCCATGACCTGGTTTCTCTATTACCAGCCTAGCCATTGTTTCAAATTCTACCTATGGAACGAACAGGGATTAAAATGCCTTCATGTTTTACACAGATAGATACAACTAGCTTAAAACTGTGTTAGTGCACTGTGAGCCCTGAGTTGTGCTTGTTTGTTGCATAGGAAACCACATGGCACATTTGGAAAAGGACAGACATTGTGGTGCTTTGGAGCTCCTCTATAAGCAGAAGCCTCAGGTCTCAGTTCCACACACACCAATCTCCCTCTTCCCATCACAGTGCACAGATCTCACAAGCTGAGGACTCCACTGGTGATGTTTGCATCTGCTCAGCTTCACCAGCTGGTGAATACTACTGTAATTCATCTGAGCAAATCACCCATGCAGCCAGGACATAGATATAAAGAGGTTTAGCCTGCATTCATAAAATATCAAGAACTTGAATTTAATGCTGAATTTGAAATTTATCTGTGGAGTAGTGCAAGGAAGTGAACAGTTTACACAAATAGAGTTTGTGACATCAGGGGCTCCCTCACCACCAGTTACCTCCATAACTTTCCCAGGATGGAGTTAAGCAATGCACAGGCCCTTCCCTCTTCCCCCACAATGTATTTCGGTTTCTCTCCTCAGCTGGTGTATCCAGCTGGGTATGGATATCTCTGCAAGGTTTTGATCTATTATAGGACCCCTATTGTTGTTTGTCCTTTAAGAGGACTCTCAAAGCTGGAGTTCACTTGTCCTTTTAGTACCAAAACCCACTCAGATTCTTCCCAATAAACAACAACTGCAGCTGAACTGAAATAAATTGACGACAGGAAATTATGTGGCTGTGATATACTGTATCTCAGGAAAGTGTGTAACAGGCCTTAAATGACAAGAAAATATGTTGAGGAAAAAACCTGATCGTTTAGGTTATCTGTGCTTCATGTTATAGCTGTGGTTCCTTCCTAGCACTGAAAAACCCAGCTGCAAAAGCCCTGCGAAAATGTGCTTATACACACACAGACATTATCACTTCCTAGGACAGTACGTTTTATTATCAGGTTATTTTCCAGTACATTTGGCACAGTTAAGGTAAGTATATTAACTTTACTTCCAAATAAAGAAAACAAAGTTGTACTGAATGTCTCAGCCACTGTCAATGAGTTAAGAACTGACAGGAGGTCCAAGTAATCAACCCTGTCTACAGCACTGAGCTTTCCCCTGGGACACCTCCTCTGATCACACAATGTATCTGACTGGCATGGATGTAGAATTGCTTTCAATAAAGATTTTATTTCAAGGTTGGATGATTCTTTCCCAAATGTCTTGTCTCTAAAGCAAAGTATGTAATACCTGTTATTTTTTAACTCCTGTGAACCAGCGTTTGGGAAGGAGGGAAGCGTAAAACGTTGAGCTGAAAGCTGTTCATCATAAGAGACAAATTTTAACAAATTGATTGGGAGCTCTGCAACACCAGAAGTCAGAAAGCTGCTGCATAAAAACTGGCCTGTACCAGTGCACTGAAGAGGCCTGTTAACAAAATTATTGCTGGGGAGAGCTGAAGGCAGCTGAGCCCTTACCAGGGCCAAGTCCTTAAGCTACAACATTACATTTGCATATGCCTGAGAATAGATAGGAAAGAGACAGTGGCTAATTTGAGGATAATTATTGGCAAAGTGAATCAATGGGAGGCACACACTTTGACCTATTAAGGCAGTTCACAGGAACTTACATTTCAAATCAGTCCCATCATCCATGAGGGTGGGCAGCTCTGGCTATGACAGTGGTTGCCAGCACAGTTCAGCAAAGCCACAAAACCCACCCAAATGGAATACCCCACTCAGAGAGGAGCTGGGTCCTGATTCCATAAGGTTAGTTCCTATACCAAGAGGAGAGATGACATGAATACAGCATTTTAAATCTTTTTTGGTGGAGTTCCATTTATTCTTATTTATCATTAATCTCTCTTGGCCTCTCTGTTGGTCTTGGTTTCTGTCTCTAGTGGCAGACTTCCCTAGTGAACACAAATATTGTGCATAACTGGAGGACAGGATTCTGATAACAATAAAACCTCATTTTATCCCCATTTTATTCAGGGGATGGCATTTCCTACACCTGCCATTCTAGCCCATAACCTCATACCAAGCAACCCCTTCTTACTCTTCTGACCCCCTCATTTTGTAATGTGTTGTCCTTTTGTCACAGTCTATATTACCAGTTTGTGGAACAATAACAGGATTTTCCTGTTGAATAGTTACCCTTAAATATAGTTTAAAACAGTGAAAGAATACCAGGCATGGCTAAAACCAGTTTTGCTGAGGGTAGAAATGCCCCTGTCATTGAGCAAAATTAAATCCTCATTGGCTGAAAAAGGATAAGAAAGTAAAAGTGAGCAGTTCTCAAAGCAGCTGGCTCTACCCTCCAACACTCTCCAGCCTACAGTAAAACAGTGTCCTTTCCAATGGGATTTTCCTCCCTAAGTACACTGAATTCCCCAATGTTTTATGTGCAATAGGAATATTAAGATATTGAGTCAGAGTCACTGTGGAAACCCTTTCTTCTCCTCAGCAGTTACTACAAAGTAAAAATGGATGAAGAACATTTCCTAACACCTACTGTGTTTGGAGCAGTAATCCAGTGTGCTTTCCAAACGTCAAAATTAATAATGATTTTATTTAGAGAGTTTGAAAAGTGTAGGTTTAATGGAACTAGAGAGCCAAGTCACCATACAATGACCCTCTTAGCTGTAGGCTTGCCCTGCTCTCCGTCACACGTTTTCCAGCTTGCAGTTGCCTTGGCAACAGCCAAAGCATAAATTCCAAGTATTTTTCCTTATATATCTGCCATTGACACTACAGCCCTCCTATCAGACACTTCTGCTGTTTTAATTCATCATTAGTTTCATTACTATTAATAATGGGAACTGTATTTTCTGCGTTTCTACCGACTTGTGATTTTAAGGACTGAAGACATTCTTGAGACTCGGTCATTTTGGAGGGAAAAAAAATAATAATTTTGTGCAGCATAGCACCCAGCAATTTCTTGATATGGTTCCAACATCTGTGGCACTGGATTATAGATTGTTTCTAAAATAACCTTAAATTGATGGATCATTGCTCCTTTCATTTGGGTTTGACAAAAAGTACCTCTGGCATTTCCTTTCACTCTTTTTGTTGAAAATGGTGTGTCACTCTTTCTGCTCTTTTTCTTGCCAAAAAAAGAATTCTTGTCCATTTTTTCAATGTTTTCTCTTTTAACAACTCAATTTCACCTAGTAGGTATAGTAAAAGAACTAAGTGTGCATATTTTGTTTTGATTTGCACTGACTTCTTCTTTTGTAGACAGATGATAAAAATATCAGTTATAGAATTTCTTTGGTAAATGTCTGTAATCCAAAAAGACATAAAGTCCAAAACTTATAATTATTTTATTCAGGGTGGATTGAGTTCCTTCTTTCTACTTCTTCAGTAGCTGTGTTTTACCACATATTATTTAACTATTCAGACTTTCCATGTTTCCAAGTTCGCTTGCTTTATGGGTTTTTTTGTTCTTATGGTGCAAACAAGTGAAAATGCATTGTTATATCATGGATTTTTAAGACACTTTCTCAATGCAGTACTACTTATTCTAGCATTAAGGTCAGGGAACTTAAATGTACACAAATTTTCTTAATGCCATGTTACATATGAGCCACAGTCAGTTCCTCTCCACCACTAACACACACCAAGCACAGCCTCCATTGCCTCATGCCACATCCCCACCTCCTGATTGCTGGGAAATGTTATCAGCCCTGGACTTTGCCAGGATGTCATAAGAAGGATGGAATCTCCAGGATAAACCAGGGGAATTATTCTCCTTCAGGAAGATGGCAAGCAAAAGCAGAGGGGTTGGCCATGCATCTTCCATTTTCTGTGTTCCCATCAGGAACAGGGGGTCTCAACACCTTGCTCCACATTGTACAGACAAAGGAAGGCAGTCCCTCAGTCCCTTCAGTAGATTGAACTCTGTTGCCACATTTCTTCACCCTGATTCTGCCCATCCATGGTCCATTGCTTCCTTCTCCCTGCAAGGGGCTTCTCCTTCAGCTCCATCAATGCTGTTCATTATCAACACCCTCTTAAAAATTAATAAATTAATTAAATAAATAAATTAAAATAAATTATTGATATTTCACTTTAGAATTTTAATTAATTATTGATATTTAACTTTAAATTTACTGAATTTTAACCTTAGAAATAATCAATAAATTGATTATTTCTACAGTTACGCAAGAAAAAGCTGCTGAATTTCCCCCTCCAGTGAACATGCATCTCTACTCCTGCTGATGCCATCTCCAAATACCTTGTGAAGTTTCCAACTTTTACCACATAACAAGCTCAACAGAAACCAAATCTTTCTCCTGGAGAGGTCCCAAGCTTTTTGTACATGCCTCTGCATAAGTGGCATGAAGCAAAACAATCTCATCACCTCTGTAACATTTTTAATTGTGATAAAGATGTGTGACATCAATCAAAGCCCACGCAGTCGCTTGGCAACAAAACTTCCAACTTTTGAGACTTTCTGAACTCCTAAGAGAAGAGATGATATATTAATATTACCACAGAGGAAAGATAATTAATTTTTTTAAAAAATTAATGAAGATGCTATATTTTAAGAAACTAATAGTTAAGCCAATCTGATTAGTGCCATATGGAGAGTGTTTTGTGGAATGGACACCACGGTTACTAGCACGAGGCAGAAGTATTCTTCCTATTTATATATGGGGAAAAAAAGCATGAGTGTTGATGCTCCAGGAATGTGGTAAACGATGAGATTGGCACAAATCCACAAGAGATGCTTTTTGCTGTGTGACCCACCCACTAACATGAAAGAAACACTTTTCTGAGTGCCTGGAGCCATTAGGTCTCACAAAGTTTCTTTTCCTTATAGTGTGGCTTGCTGTAAGTTCAGCTACAGGTATGGGAAAACAGAGACAGCTGTGATGGCTTTTAAATGGCTGTCTGGATTTTGAAAAGGTAAATGAGTGACAATGGCAGAGAGGGGGGGAAAAGCAGAACTTGGCTTCAACAATCCACTTGGAATACTGGAGTTAAAACTAGCAGGTTAAGGAGGCATCCATAAATTCAAACATTTACATAATAAAGCTACATTTAGTTTGCATTCCTTGGTGGAGCTGTGCAATTTATTTATAAAATATGTGTCTTCATTTACTAGTCTTTCCAACCCTAGAATACATAATATATTCTGGAGGGTTGAGGGAAATGGATTTCTACTTAGTCTGTACTCACCACCGCAGAGATTTATGCCAAACTTCCTACCTAAACTCCATCCATTAAACCTGTGCTGTTCTTAGACCAGACTTCTCCATCCTTAATGCCCTTTCCACAGGAATATTAAGTCTTAATATAGACACAAGATCAACTTTTAATAATAATAGTCCTTCTCTTGTAATTTTGTGGGTAATAAAGATATCAAAGGTTATAATCCTTACCATTATTTTCTAAGTCATCTCATTAAGGTATGTGGTCTCTGTGTCTTCCAAGAAACTTTGTGTCAGGATAAGGCATGCGAAAGTCTTTAGTTACATAAATTTCACAATCCATTTCAGACCATACTCACTTTATTGGATTTAAATTAACAGAAGGAATGTGTTTCATATGAGCCCTATATTAAGGGGCTTTTTTTTTGGTTTTCACAACTCTTTCAGTGCTGGAGACCATGTTAAGGGAAGCAGGGAACCTTCTCCCTGGCACTACAAAATCCCTCCTTTCCTTGTTTGTCACACTGGCAGACATTTCCCTTGCCTCCCTGTTTTCTTTCTTTTGGATAAGTTAACCAAACAAACACCCCTATCAGGAGAAACATTTTAAAAGTGCCTCTATGTGCTTCGAGAGCAACAGTGACTCCTCTGACACCCTTCTTTTTTAACCAGTTCTTTCCTTTTTGTCAACAGGATAGCAGCCAAGGAATCCGTGAATCTTATGTCAACACAGAGCTTAGGAATTGTGTTTGGACCAACACTGCTTAGACCTGAAAAGGAGACAGGGAACATGGCAGTCCACATGCTGTACCAAAATCAGATAGTTGAACTTATGCTGAGCGAGTACAGCAAGATCTTCGGCTCGGGGGAAGACTGACAGACAGGGCCTGTTATTGAAAACGTTCACATCTGTCTTGATGTCTAATATTTTTACATTTCTGTAAACATATCTCTGAAATATTTCTTTTTCTTTCAAGTGACAGATGCCTCGTTTTGTGCAAACTTAATGATGATTTTGTGTCTAATTTTCAAACATTGGAATAAAAAATATTGTCAACATTTGCCTATATGTATTCTGCATTAACCCTTTGAGAGTTTCATTATGCTAGCACTCCAAGTGTCACTTTTTCTGCAAGCTGAGCATACAGCATATGGCCCTAGACCATAGAAAATGCTGTTTACCAACATATGCAATGGCACAGAAAGACAGATAATAATTGAGGAGGTTTGTGGAAAACGGATTAAAGTATGTATATTTAAAGCAATGAATTAAGGCAGTGACACGAGATCATTCATAGCTAATCTGAGTATAATTTACCTTTCTCTTTGATATACGTTGAAAATTAAAGACATGATGAATAATGATTTGTCTACCCCGAGAGCTGGGAAAAAAAATTGCATTTAATGCTTTTAAACAAATAAAATAAACAAACACAAACAAAATGAGAATGTCACCATTTGCATAACAGTGCCTAAAAGAAATTAAAAATGGAATTGGAACTTTGGCATTTTTACTTAAACGCAGTACATGAAATGAAGACATTGCATGACTGCTCATTTTAATGTAACATCCATTTTGATTCTTCATCACACTGTACATCTGCCCGCTTTCCCCAGCTATCTCATGTTCTGTAGCATTTGTATTGTGCTCCTGAGGATGCTTTATTGGTGAACTACATTAAATTCATCTAGAAAGAACTTTAAAAAAAAAGCCTTTTCATATGCCCTTAGGATTACTTGGCTAGACTTGAATCAATTTATGCATTTGATGGTTAGTTTCAGTTGTCATGGATAAACAAAAGGGTAACTGTCTAGAATATATCAAATATTGTTTCATTTTGAAATGTATGTTTCCAGCTATACACATCTCCTACCCTGTTTTGTAAAAGTATTCTGGTGATAAAATGTAGACTTATGTTTGACAGCTTTTTAATCAAGTTCAAAGAGAATAAATAAAACTAATCCAGTGTGGTAAAGAGTCTGTCTGGTTATCGATTTGTTCATAAAATGAAAAATAAACCATGTAAATAAGATGTGTGAAACACAGATCCAGAAGCAAATATTTAAAGCAATTAAAGACCCCAAAACATAGGATTAATGCATAGGTCTGCTGTGCACGAGAGATATGTCTTCAATATCACCTCAGCAGATCCTGGGCTGCTTCAGTTTTTACTCAGCATTGTTGTGCAAAATTCCACGTTATTCAGGAAAGGTCACTCCTTGGAGTGGTCATTTATGGGAACAAATATATAATGAGGCCTGATGGTTAACTAAGACCAGGCTCTTTCATCAGGTGCTAACACAGGCAGAAAACAACACCAAGAAAGCATAAAAACCAGCCCTGAGATGGTTTTTCTGACTGCTCATGTCTGAAAAATCAAGCAAAACAGAGGGGTAGTGACCAGTAGTTAAAATGAAAAACATGAAACCAAACAAAAGTCTCCCTCGTATCACAAATATCCAGCTCAACAACTTCTGAACAAAACTATAATATACTGGAGAGCCCAAATTCACTTTATGTTCAAGAAAATATTTTTCATGGTAATGTCAAGCCATGAGTGCTTAAACAGTGATGCTTTTCAGGATCATCATCTGTAGACTCTTTTAATAGCAACAAACCAGGCGCTGTTTATAGCCTGTGGAAATGGCTGGAAGAAAGATAGTCAGAAGTTCAGTCTATTCCTTAATAAAGGCCATTCACATTATGGCCCCACGGGTGCTCACAATCATGCTATTGAAGTAATTTCTGCTATTACTGGAAATGAAAAGTTCACTTGTTACTTGGAGCCTGTTGCACTCAGAAGAAAAGATTCCTAATTAATTAATTAATCTTCTTTCAGGCTTTCTTCGGAGCATGGAGACTCCTCTTGTCTTGTTTTTGTAAAACAAGGCTTATGAAATGCACCATATCTCTCTCAAGATCAACTGGTTTAAAGAGGGGGAAAAAAAAAATCAAGGAAACTTTTGGACACACGAGCCTTTCTTTGGGTTTGAAGGGTTCCTTACAAGAACACTGCACAAAAATGCTGACTGCTCTGCTAAATGCTCTGTTAAATTGCAGCCTGGACGTGGGCAGAGAATCTGGGGGGACACAAGTGGCTCTCACCAGAGGAGTGTATAAATCCAGGGCCTGCAGCAGATGCCTTTCCTTTCTCATCCCGACAGCACAAAGGAATGGCCATGCCTTGCTACCAAGCTGCTTCCTTCCCCAAGAGACCAATTCTTCCTGTCTCTCTTAATACATACATTAATTTAATGGGAAAAATTACTGACTCAACCATTAGTCAAAGAGCCAGCCCTTCAGGCCCTGCCATCAGCAGAAACCAGAAGGATAAAAGAGGGGAAGAGTGGGAAAAAAATAAAAAATAAGTGTTCAAGCCTTAACTGCAGCAGGGTTTCTTTCTCTCTCTGCTTAGGTAGTTTGCTCTTTATTACCCAAGCTCACAGCCCAGGACTCTTGACAGACTCTTGTTGCTGGACATAAACATTTCTTAATCCCAAAAGTGTCCAAGTTTTGCAATTCACTGAGCCTGTATTGCCACCACATTGCTCTTCCACTTGTTACTGATTGGAATATTCACTATCACTTGGTAGCAGTTCTGCTCAAACTCTGCTAAATATTTAGCAAGTCAAAATTAGACTTGCAGAAGGCCTTTCTTTTTCAGGAGCCACCATCAGTTTGAGAAGGGCCACAGATATTTTGAGCAAGGAGCTATTAATGGTAAATGATCAGAAAAATTAAACCTGAGAATGCAGCAGAGACAAAAATGTCCAATGATCACTGTTTATCTGCATCTTCTCCCTGTGAAGAGCATCTTCTACTCAAACTCAACTGAGAAACATGTGCACAAAACTCAGACTGATTCAGTAAAAGGAGATATCAGAAATAAACCTCTAACTGAACCAAAAAAGGGCATTTCCAGCTACAAAATTTTATCATTAAAATAAAGATAAAACATCAGCATGTGGAATTGTAATCTTCAGTGAGAGACTGTCAGTTTTTAACTCAAGAAATTCTACTCCAAAGCAGGATTTCTAAAACAATTATGAGACACACTGACTTGCTGAGCTACAGGTGAAAGAGGAGACAATCTCCCCTGAACAAATCTTTATTCCTCTTTTTATTTGCATACATGTAGATACACATTTTTGGAGGCAGCATGCATTTTAACAGTTCTTTAATTCCCTGCCAGCACGGTGCAGGTAACACTCAGCCTTTTTTGCAAGCCCCCCATGCTGCAGCAGAGCCTCAGGCTGTTGTTCAGCCCTAGGCACTCAAGAAGTTCAGCTAATCAATTTCCACATAGGATGCAGACCTTGGGTAGAGTGAGTTGGGCTCACAATCACCACTGTAACCAGGCAGGGTGTAGGTTTTACATGGCTAATCCTCAAAGGAGGCTGGCAAAGAGCCTTGGGGGTGCACAGCAGGTCCCTGCATGGCAATCCTGGTGCAGGAAGGAATCCTGGAGCTCAGGGAAGATGAGCATCAGCGGAGACATGGGTGTCATCACAGCTCCTGAGCTTTGCAGGATGCAAAAATGGAGCCCAAGGCTGTTGTTTTGTAGAACATAGGAGCCTTTCCTAGCACCCACTTTGGGTTAAAGAACAATATTTCCCTAAAGATCAAGGGACAAACAAGTGGCCTGTGGAGGTCAGGCTGTACCCAAACCTTTCTCTTTAAGGAATGCTTCAGAATGCTACTAAAGCAGCAATCTCATCCTTGTGCCAATTCACCACGAGTGACCACAGCAAATGAATGTCCTCTGCCATCACTCCAGGCTATTTTACACTCCACAACCTCATACTTGCAAACATACCTGAAATATTGAGTTCATTTTTACTTAGAGGGTCTTGTTGCAAAGATTTGCTTCATGTTGGGTAGAGAACATGAGCCCTCACCGCAGGTTTTCACACAAAACAAACATTGATGTTTAAAATAAAGCTGAATTCCATACTCAGGACATGATAGTTGGGGAGGCAATGCCACTGTCCATAAATGTGTAAGAAACTCAGACACAGAGACGGTTAATGTGCCAAAAGGGAACTTTCTAATTTAGTGCTCTTTTAATTCAGACCCAACTTTTTTTTTCCTTGCTTTTTAAGTAGACTAATAGAATTGTTTGGGTTGGAAGGGACCTTAAAAATCACTTCATTCCAACCCCCTGCCTTGGGCAGGGACACCTTCCACTATCCCAGGTTGTTCCATACCCCATCCAACCTGGCCTTGACCACTTCCAGGAATGTGGAGTCCATAAAACACTCTGGGCAAACTCTGCCATGACCTCACCATCGTCACAGACACTTTCTATTCTACACCCTGAATTCACCTCTAATAATCAGGGATTTGGGATTTTACAGGCACCCAGAGCAGGGTAACCTCAGAGACAACAGAACAGAATGAAATTTGTCTTACAGCGCCTTGACCACGGTGAAGTTTTGTGACTTTCTATAATTTGCCCTTAAACCCTCAGAAATGCTTCAGAGGTGCTGGGAATTCGTGTACCAGCAAAGCAGGCTGTCCACACCTCCAAGACACCTGGGGCCACCCCTTACACCTTCAGTGGAAGTTGAAGGCTTTGCTCAACAAGTGTAAGAGAGACCATAAAACACTGCAAGCTCAGATTGAGTGAAAATTAGTTATCCACAAAATACCACTGTTTTAGAGCACATTTCAGTTAATAAAATATAGACTCAAATTCCACACAGTTCTTCTCTCCTCTTTGTCAAAGAGCAATTTCTGTGCTCAGCTCTCATCCATAAGTTTTTTGGCTGCATTTCTGGTGGGTAAAGGGAACAACCACCTCTCCACCACTGATTTCTATATTGCCTCAAAGCTTTCAAAGAAGCAGCTCAGAAGCTTTTTGGTTGCAATTTGGGGTAGGTGGTGCTATGGCCTCTGCTCTGGAAAATTAAAGTGACCATTCTGAAAGCAGTTTGACCAGCCCATTGCTCAGGCTCCAGCCTGCCCATTGCAGTAAAAAAGGTAGAAAAAGTCCAGTGTTATGTCAGCCTTTCCCACAGGGGATGTTTCTTTGCAGCCCCAGGCAGTAAATGGTTTTAAATAAATGGCTGAACACCCTGTATACAGTTCTGTCTTTATGTAGTTTCTGTCACTTATTATCCATTTTTAATCCTGCTAGGCTCTTTGTCTTAATGGTATCTGATGAATTTCCCAGGTTAATTATGCACCATGTAAGAAAATATTTTACTTGTATCACTTTTAAATTCATTAGCTTTTAGTACCATTGTATAGCACTCTGCTTGCTCTTGATTTATGGGAAAGGCTAAATAGGATCATCTGAGTGACCTCTCCTGGCAATTCACTCTCCTATATACCACTAACACATCACCTCTCATTTGTCTCTTAATCAATTTAACCTTCCCTCAAATGGAAGATCTGCCACACCTCTTATAACTTGCTCTGTCTTTCACTGGATGCTCTGTGCATCTATTCTGCCTTTTAGAACCAAGCTCTTAACCGTCTAAGGGGGAGGGATCCTTAATATTTTCATTATTGAACCCTTTGCAGCTCTTAAAATAATCAAGCTTCTTGTTTGTATCTGATTTCTGCTCTGCACTGAAGAACTGAACTGTCCTTATTGCCTGGGCCAGGTTCACAAGGGAATTTGGGGAATTAAATGCTATTTTTGTCTATATACAGAGAATGTGCCAGTGCTGCTGCTTTCTCCCTTGTGGCTACTTCACCTTGCAGCTTTCCAAATTTCCATCAGCAGCTTTGGCCACATAATCCTGGCTATCTGGTACCTGCCTGGACCAACCCTTATCTTGGTTCCTGGGCCCCTTGCAGTCTTTTACCCACAGGGTAGGTGGGTAAAAGGGTGAGTAGGGAATTTAAAATGCCAGCTCAGGGACACGGAGTTGGAACCTGGTACAAGGGTCCTGCACATTTAATCAGCTCCCTCAGCACGGGTGCAGTGTGGGGCTGCATCCTCCCACTCCCAGGGGGAAGCACAAGGGTGATGCTGTGCACACTCTTGTTTTTCAGCTGGAGGACCCACATTTTCACAGAACTGCAAATTCCACACACCCCCAAATCACCCAGTGCTGCAGGAACACAGAGCTGGTGCTCACCTTGCTCCACAGGACACTGAGCTCAGACAAAGCAACACAACAACGTGGCTTACTCCAGATTTATGGAGCATCGTTGGTTGAAAAACAAATCAAATTCCCTCTTGTGTTTATGATCTGCTTTACTTCAAATGGGAGAACTGAAAAATAAGGCAACTACCTTAAACAAACACGCCCCAAGATGCAAAATGTGAGCACCTTCCTCAGACCTGCGGTGCCATTCTTTTTCACATTGTGTCCCTTTGAAGTGCACATAGCCAAAACCGTTGGCAGTGCTTTCCCTCTGATGCTGCAGTTTTTGAGAGTATTATGCATATTGCAGATGCGGTTTTCTTGCACTAGATTGAAAAAAAGAAATAATCTTATTAAAAATGTAAAAGGATTTCAGGGTTCTGTGCATACTCAGAGAAAAGAGAGATGTCAACAATAAACATGCCATCTGAACAATACGGAAGGACCTCTGTCCCATGGGCATAATAGATGTTTTATTAATAACTTGCTTTTATATATTTTTCTCATTTCCCAAAACAAAGGGAGGAGGAGGGGAAAATGAAAGAAAAAAAAAAAGGAATGGGTTTGAAAATCAAAACATTTCCTTGACTGGACAATTCAACATAGGGGGATAAATTGAGACCTGGTGCATTTCTGGGTCTGTGTTCTCCTGTCCCGGGTGTATTTCTTACATCTGATGGCATGAGGGAAAAGCCCCCCTGGTTCTCCAGAGTTTATCATGGAGTACATCAGCTCCAGCTAATGGATTGGAAAGGTGAGTCTTTTAAGTGGCTCCAGCAGACTCAGCACCAGCAGAAAAAGATGTTACTCATTGTCTGAGGCTGCTGGACAAGGTGTTAGAAAGGAGAGGGAGGACAGGGGCCACTTTTTCAATATTCTGGAAGAAATAGAGAAACCCTGACACAGCAAACTAATATTTTCCCTGATTTTCCTTGTTTTGTCAAGTAGATGCCTCAGGAATGGATAAAAGAGACAGATGAGTCTTTGCTCCTCTAGGTACCTTCAACAGGAGTGTGTGTCCAGACCCTGAGGTCTGGCCCATATCAAGTGATTAGGTCCAGGCAATGGTCACCCTCCAGAGGCATTTTAACCTCTTTATTCACTCTCTTTACCATGATATATTTTTCCCTCACACAGAGCCTGTGTTTCAGGTAATTGAGACCTCTTTGGAAATGCTGTTCCTACAGTACAGGCCCTCAGTAAACCCGTTTTTCATCCCAAATGGCTTTCATAAAGCTAGGCAAATATGGCAGGGGGAAAGAGGGACATGGGATGAATTAAGGCATGGGGTGTTGGAACAATATGATCTTTAAGATCCCTTCTAACCCAAACCATCCCATGATTCTGTTCTATGAAGGGAAAGAGCACCTAAAGTAATTTTCCTCTTCCATTTTCTGCCACTGTACATGACCTGGCCTATTATAGAACAACACTTACATTTTGTTTTTTGGATTGCCTACCTGTACATATAGATGGAAAATATTATGGAAATAGATGCTGCTAGAGAAACCTGTGATGTTCTTAGAGGTTGAGAAAGAGAGGGCTCCACCTTGGAAGCAACACCATTTATCCCTAAGATCATCAGTGGGTACTTGGTAGGAAAACATTGCTTTGGAGCAAGTAAAGAGAGGTGAACCTTGAGATCCATGGCCAAAGGGTCTACAGGCTCTTCTCAGGCACTAAAAAACCTTTCCAGTATGCAGAAATTCCTATTTACTCACAAAAGGCTTTAATTGCTTCATATCCCAAATAAGTTTCTACTCAGAGTAGATTTTAACCTTTAGAGGCCAAAACCTTTTTTAATTCTTTTATTTTCTTACCTGTGTGGTTGCGGATTTATTCATAGAAGAATTGGAACATTTGACCCCAAACATGCCCAAGTGCAGAAGGAACCCTTCACTTCCATGTCAGCTTGGGATGCCTTTTTCTGCCTTACACAAATTCGTTTTGCAAGGCTGCAGGGGTCACAAGCTGTGCCTCTTGCCTTTCCTAGGGACACTCTCCAGTGAAAGAAACCAGGAAAACTCACTGGACAGAAAGGAAAAAAAATCTGTCTAATTAAGAAGCAAGCGTGCATCTGTCTCAGGCCACTTGCCAAGCATAATGTGGTGGGGAGGCAAATCATTGTGCTGCTGGAAACTGCTCCCCTTGGGCTGGCTGGCTCCAGAAGGGCAGGGGACAGACGCCTCCCAGCCAGGTTCAGCACTTTCTGTGCCCACCTAATGGAGAGGAAGTTGTGGGATTTGTCAGAAGTCCATCCGAGCACAAACATGCCAGAGGTTCCTGAAGCTCAGACAGCTCTGAATGCGACTCTGATTTGCTAATGTAAAGCTACACCTTGCTCTGCTGTGAAATCAGAGGTACAAGTGCACAGCAGCAGATGTGCCTCACTTTTATCTCCAGGAACCTGTGGCCAGACTGTGACAAAACGAGCCCAGATGTGGCTCCAGGTGTCACCAGGTGCTGGGAGGAAAAGGAGCATGGGAGGTATGTCAAAATGGATAGGCAGTACAGCAGGAAAAAGCCGAATCACTTGGGAAACGTGGAATATTCCATATTTTCTGATACTCTCCAAAGAGACTGTGCTCATGGAAAGAAGTCTCCTGAACACCTTAGATTGGAGCTTGATGAAAAAGCTATTCCTGCTCTTGAAACTCATCGTATGTCACTATAGGCAGAATTCCAACTGTTCCTACAATTATTTTATTAATTTCACATTATATCCTTCTGAAGTCAATAAGGGAAGAGACGAGAGAGAAAAGGAGGTAGCCAGACACCCCATGAACAAACCAGAGACCACTCAGCACCATCCTGCCACCACAGATGATGCAGGTGAGAGCAGTATCCATTATACCAATAACAATTTTGGCAAGTGCATAATTTTAAACCTTAATCCACCTTCTAGAAAAAAAAAACCAGTCCCTGTGTTACTTATTTCTCTTACACAGTCACTCTTTAGCCAGTAAGGTCCTGAGTTGGCCTTTACCATCTTTCTGGTCTTAGGAGCACATGGAGAGACTGATACAGAGCATAGATCAGATGCCAAATTCCTTTTTAACCCTTTTCCTCTTCTTTTCATCAACCAAACCTACAAATTCTTCAAGCGCTGTCTCATGTTAGGTTAGATATTGGGAAGAAATTATTCCCTCTGAGGGTGGTGAGGCCCTGGCATAGGTTTCCCACAGAAGCTGTGGCTTCTCTGGGCAATATTGTGGAAATGTTCCAGGGCAGGTTGGATGGGGCTTGAGATAGGGGAAGGTGCCCTGCCCATGTAAAAGGGGTGGAACAAGACAAGCTTTAAGATTCTCTGCACCCCAAACCATCCTGTGACCCTATGATTCTGTGAAATACAATTGAGAGAGATCCCAGCTCTCACAGAAACATCTTTGCTTAACATCCAGCCCGTTGATGACTGTAACTTAATTACCGTGCATACTGTACCGGTGACAGTAAATATTAGTGCTGTGTGCCACAGAACAAATATCCCGTGATGAAAAATTCAAACGGTATCGAGCTTTTCATTAGTGCTCTAATGGCTTTCTCACACATCCAGCTCATTTTTAACTCGACCTGCTAGGGGAAGGAAATGACATACTTGCTGTTGAATAAGACAGCGCCGAGATTACATGAAGGTGCGTTTTTATGGGTAAAGAAACGTATGCCACATTAATCTATTTTTATGCCTTGCAGTACGTGCTGATGAGTCATTTGAATGCCAAGTTTCATTAGTAAATTGGGAGTGATATAGGCAGCTCGGCGCTAAAATAAAAATGTATATTTCATTTAAGAATGCAAAAAAAAAGAAAATT
Organism: Zonotrichia leucophrys gambelii; assembly: GCF_028769735.1. NCBI lineage: Eukaryota > Metazoa > Chordata > Aves > Passeriformes > Passerellidae > Zonotrichia > Zonotrichia leucophrys. Next base: position 4,062,591 of record NC_088177.1, on the reverse strand, counting down.
TCAGCAGTGCTGCAGAATGTCTTAGAACACTAAGTAGGGTTGTAGGATGTAAGGATTAAATCTTAGAACCCTGTTTATAAAGGAAATTTTGTGTCCATAAAATGCACATTAGTAATACAATCTGCCCAATATCATATTGTTCTATCATTTCTCTATGGATCATATTAGTCAGTGTCCTGTTAACATCCATTTTATCATACTGTCATAATATTATATTGAAATGAGATCTGGCACTTTTGGGGTCCTGTGCAAGATGAAAAAATGGGTCTCCAGCAGTCTTCCTCTTAGATATAATTGAAAAAGAGGCAGGCATGAGGGCATGCTGTGATTCACGCTGCCGGAGAGTGATCTGGAATCATTCAGATGATGAGTACATAGAGAATGCCGTGCACAGAAAGATGGCAATTTGCTGTACTAATGTTTTGAAAATGAAAATTTCTAGCTGTTTTGCAGAGGAGCTTAGTAGGAAAGGCAGAAGGAAAAAAAATGATAAAATCTTTTATAGTTAAGTCAGATTATTTCTGTTGTTTTTGGAGAGGCTGCACAAAGAAATGTGCTTTCTGGAGAATGGTATAAAGCGTAAATGAATATTGCTTTATTGACCAAAATAAGCATAAAATACAGGAAATGGAAGGAAAACAGCAAATGAGGAAAATTCTATCCTATTCCTTGAGGACCAGATTTACAAAGGGATCCAGGGGCACCTTTCAGACTCCTTAAACCAAATTTGGATCCCCACTGTGGCCACTTAGCCATAGGGATGGACACCTACAAACACCCAGTACTTCAAGCCCATAAGCCTATATTTCTGCCATCAAACCCATTTTCCAGCTGCCTGACAAGCCCCAGCAGGAATGAAAACAATGCTTCTCCTCCTTTCCAAATAGATGATAACTAATGGTATCAATGTCCTATTCCTCTGATGTGTCCACCAAGGTTTAATACTAACAAATAAATCAAACCACCTCTTCCAACCTTTGTTCAGTATCCATGCTGTCAATACTGATGCACAGTCAGTATTAAAATGTTATTTTTGTTTTTCTTCTTTGCTTTGTTTTGACTAGCTTTGTTCTTGATATCATCATTTGGTATTAAATGAAGAAAATTCAATACAAAATTATGTCCCTTTCTTCAGGATTTTGTTGCTAAAGACTGCCAAGCTCATGCAGCTGGCCTGTCCTCAAGAGAGTGACCCTCTCCACCTGACCTGAGTCCTCTTCAAGGAACTGAACCAATCTCCTGTAAAAACCCAACTCTGTCTTTGGGACGCTGGGGATTCACTCAAAGATCTGCAGAGAGAGCAGGACCACAGGGCTTGGCTCAACCTTTCAACATCCAGGGGAACATTTCCTCATTCAAGCACATGGAAAATAATCCATGTTAGTGAATATTCTTTTCAGAAACCATGCTGTACAGTAACAAGTCCTCTATCTGCATGTTGGAGCAGACAGGATCAATTCCAGGGTTGTTCAACAGGATTTAAAGCTCCTTTAAAATATGGTACATCCAATTTTCCCCCTTCATTTTATAGTTTAAGTTCCTCTCACTACCCCTCACCATCCCATGCCTTTGTTGGTGACATTTTTAAATCATCATTCCTTGCTCTCCTTAATGGATCTGTTTTTACCATTGCTATTTAAATTTTTTATAAGTCTCTGTACACTGAAACAGTGGAAGTGTGATCTTTGCAGCAGGAAGGAGGAGACTCCTCTGCTCAGGAGGAATATATGTGCTTTGCAGGGCTCTGAGTGACCCAAAAAAATAGACGGTTCCTGGGAAAACACTGCTAAGCACCAAGATGGGCAGTTTACTACACGTGCAAGTCCAGGTGAACAGGGAATCTTCAAGAAACTCCCATTGAGCTGAAATTGGCACCATTTTATAGCTTTCAGTTTTGAGGTCACAGTCACCCGGACTGGAAACTCAAAAATGACTTCAAAAAGGCAAATGCTAACTAGATTTCACACTAGATTTCATTTTACTTGGCATTACAGAAAGAATGCAGGTATTAAATAGACTGTTTCCTGTATACAATAAGGTTAATTAGTAGCAAGGGATGGAAATCAGTGTAGACATAACTCTTTTAGACAGGTATCAAAAATAATCCCCTGATCCCCACAGACCCCAGCTGCACTGAAAGAAGAACAATATAAAAGATTCTTTAAAAGAAATTTTTCAAACATTCTCCAGGTGTCCCAGCTATATTTAAATAGGCCCGTGGCCCCATGTGTACTCCAACCCTTTCTGCTCTACAGTTCCCTTGCTCCAAGTTAAATGAGCAGAGTACTTGCACAGAATTTTGAGGTGCAACATAAAGGATTTCTGTACAAAGAGACTGGGATTGCAAACCGAGACAGACAGGGGAACAAAAAGAAGAATATATTCTGGACTGAATGGGACTTCCCTAAGCTCCTTATCAATAAGGTTAATAAGGGTCCATGCAATTTACTGATCACTACGATGCAACAACTGGGCTAAAGCCATAAAGAAGCTGCACAGATACCAGCTTTTTGTGCTTCTCATGGCCCACCACATTAAAGTCCCTTTACCCTTCCCCTGTCACCCCACTCAAGAGAATAAACTCCAGTCTGTGTGATTGGCCTTGCTAAAATCCCTGGTCTGCTATTACGCTTCTACCTGCCCTAGTTAAGCAGATTAATAGTTATTTCCTTGAATTTGATCCTCCAGTCCCTTTGTAATTGAAGCAGTAATGCTCAGATATTTCTAAAAATGTATTTCTGAAAAATACATTTCCTTTTTTCTCCGGTTTAATTTTGTTATCCTCAATCATATGCATGATAGAAAAAAAAATCCCAAACTTCTATCTCCTTTATAAAATACATGTCATATCAAAAAGGTGACAAGAGGGGGAAAAGTAATTAGTGAGTTCACAGAGTTCAGTAGAAAAGTTAAAATAGAGTAACACATTACTTTTTATGTTAAGATTTCACAAGACAAATCTTGCCTGTGTTTTAATTGCATGTGACCCTGGCAGTCCCACTCTGAAATGAAGTGCCGTAAAATTAAAGATGACAGACGCTCAAAACAAGTCTTGTGATCTTGATTAAACTACAAAGACCACACTTTTCTCTCTGCTGCAACTCAGATAT
>NC_088177.1:3971981-4054481 GCF_028769735.1 Zonotrichia leucophrys gambelii | reverse complement strand
TTGGCTTGCAGGTTCCCATGGCAAGATGACAATTACAGAATAGGTTAACTTCCTGCAGAGCCAGCCAGGATCTGTGACTCTCCATGGCATATAAAAGGAGCGAAAGTACAGCCAAAATAAATTCATTTAAAAATCTGAGCAAATAGACATGACATTTTTCTTGCAGTTTTTGACTGGCTCTAAATATATCAACAGTCTCTCCAGATCTGGTGCATGCTCCCAATAAACAGCTTTGGAGACTGATTAACACACCACAGCTCTGCTTCCATGCTTTATCAATCCCATTAGCCATTTGCTGAATTGAAGCTATGAATTGACAGTGAACTTGGGGAGGGGGTTAAACAGCCACACAATGGGTCAACATTTGTCTAAGGGCTCATCTCTGCAGCAGTTTACTTTCAAAATGAGAGGGTCTGTACTGCAGTTAATCAAAAGGACAATAGCTTTGTTTTCAATTCATACTCTACTTCAGGCCAAATAAAGTGGTCCCAATGTGTGCAGAAAAATCCCACTGGCTGCCTGCATATTTATTTTTTTCCAAAAAAACTTTGTATTAGTTTGCCATTTTTCAATTGCTGGATGTTGTTCCAGCCTTGGCCCGTCCCAGTCTATGGCAGTACTGAAGTTCAAAGGAATTTGGAGCATTTGCTTGCAAAATAAAACAAAAGGCATCTGGAAAAGGGTCAGATAACCCAAACCTGCAGCCTGAGCCTCCCCTTTCCATACAGGCTGGAAAGTCCTCCCCAAAATTGTAAAACACATTTGCCAATAGAGCATTACATACTGATTTTTGGGAGCATGTTGAACAGCAGACACCTTTCCATTATTCAGCTGTGTCCTGATCCAGGCAGGCCAAAACTTCTGCAATTTTATTCTCACACACACACACACAGTGCACCTCAATATGAAAACAAAATTGCTTACTGAGTGCAATCACAGTATTAAATTAGCCCGCTACCAAATGTACTAGGGGACGATAAGGAGATGCCTTTATTATTTAAACTAAAAGTGACATGATTAATTTACCCTGATGGGATTCTATGACAGGGATAAAACAGGCAGTGAAACACAGAGAAGGACCAAAAGGGAAAGAGAGGGAGAAAAGCAAGTTTAGGCTGTAAGGATTTACTTACATATGCCCTTGTAGCCATAATAATGCTAATAACACCCTAAATTTGTTTTTTTCTAGCCTGTGAAGTGAAAGTTGAAGGCTACGCAATGTGTGTAACTCAGGTATCAACAAGAGCTCTGAAATACTGGGGAAATAATTTCATTTTTTTATGGGGGTATGAGTCATATAGAAAATATCAGAACTCTTTATTGGCAAAGAAAAGTGCTAAAAAAGGCTGAATTAAAGGTTACATACAACCTAGCTGCAATATCTCAACAAATTACTGACAGAAAGGACAACGAGTAGAATATAGAACTTGAATAAAAGAATAAGTTGTTCAGCCCACTGAAGGATTAGGAATCACCATAAAGCCTAGGAACATAACCATGGAAGAGGGAAAACTCAGAGTTCTTCCAGCAAACCAGGTAAGCTTCAGAAATCAAATCAATACATTGCAATAGCAACAAGGGTAAATGTATTATTAGTGCAAATAAAATCTACACATTCCCATTCTGATGTTAACAGCTAAAGCAAACGTTCGACAAATCCTAAATAAATTGTATTGACAATGTTAATGCAATCCACCACCAGCACCAATCCATTAAAAATAGTAAAGGCATTGTAATTTGAGACTCTCAAATCTCTGTTTCTTAATATTGGTGTTATCCAATAAAACACATCCACTGACCGTAATATCTATTTTAAAAATTACTTCCTGCTTTCCTAAGAAATTAAACCAAAAAGCAATAAACATGGTTTATGCAAGTCTTGGCAGTTCTCTAGTTCTGCTTGTTACACATGAGGCAGCTACAGAGAGGACAAGGTAAAAAGGAAGGGGGAGAAAAAGGGAACTATTTGCCAGCATATTATTTTCAAAGCATTCACTTCAGGGAAGGGTAAGAGTAATACAAGCTGTGTTATTCAAGCATCAGATATAAATACATGGATTGTAAAATACCCACTCTCAGATCTGAAATCTAAGTAAAACAATTTATTCTGCTACAACCCTCTTATTACCCTTTAAATTTAGCCAAAGTATTCCCTGCCAAAGATAGATGGAAACATGATGAACAAATCCATCCTTCATGTACTCCAGCAAGAAATTTAGGCCCTATCTTCCAGTCACTCATTTACATATAAAGAGATTTGCTAAAAATTAATAGTATTTTCTATTTTTATCTATGTAAAACTTAAATAAATCAACTGGAGTGGATTAGATTTTGCTCAGAAATGATGCAGAAGTGCACTCTGACATTGTCCTGTGTGCAGAGAGAATTTGGTACTTCTCTCTTCTGGACCCACTTGCATGGAAAAAAAAAAAGAGTAAGTGAGAAGAGTGTGTGTGCATTTGGAGTCTTCCAAAGAGGAATATCTTTGTAAAAGGTATTTTTTTTTTAATTTATCCAAAGTGTTTTCCCAAGGACATTCATACCAGAAAGCTGATTGTCTTCCCTCAAGTCCACCACTGATATTCTCCATATTTCAAGCTGAAGACATGGTCATGCATTGATATGACTTCACACTAAAGTCTATCCAAGTAATAAAAATTACAAAATACATATAAATATTTTTAATGTTTTCAAATCCCTAAATCCAAAGGAAAACATAAGGACATGAACTACTTTTACACTGTGGTTCCATAGATGAGCTGAGCAGAGGCTGGAATGCTAGAATCAAGAAATTTCTCTTAATCTGCAATGTACTGAAGTAGTGACAGTTCATGAAAAACCCTGATCCCACAGTTTTGAATCAGTTCCATTCCCAAACAAAAGTACCTGTAACATCTGGAGTGAAACTGGAGCCACTTGGCATTTTCTCATGAAAACTTGCAGCAAAGAATCTACTGTAAGTTTTGACTTTAAATGGTTTCATTTACTCCCTGAAAATACTTCAGAAAAAACACCCTGTATCTGATTTCATATGCTTTGGAGGTGGGACTGGCAATTTCACTGAAGCTGCAAATGAAGCTGAAATCTCAGTTATAAAGCTAAACAAAACAAAAAGAAAAATGTGTAAAATTCTGTGAAACAAATTATGTGAATTTTGCACAGCTGTACTCAGGGCATAACTGTAAATGAAAAGACCAAACTAATTAGATTATAAGCAGTTGATCTGCCTTATATTGTTTTATCATATGTAGTAGGTATAATATCTCCACATGAATGACTTGAAGCGAGTCATCAACACACTGTGTTCAAGAAAGCTGATCAGATTAGAAAGACCTTGTAAGTTTTGCTCGAAGAAGATGAGATTGATGATAGCATCCTACTCACAGCTACACCAACAAAATTGCTTCATCTCTATTAAACTTCAGGTTTCTGGAGACACTGTGTCCTGACAAGACCAAATTAAACATAGGAGTTATTAGTGCAAAGCAGACACCAAATAACTGGATGTTATTTTGAATGGATTTCCCAGTGTCTTTTTAAGAAATCAAATAAAAATAAAAAAAGAATAATTTTAGTGGCTGTTTTCCAGCAATAGGATCAATGAGCAATATTCAGGATTCTGGCTGAAAGCCAGATGTAAAGCATCACTGTAGCCCTTAAGTATAGCAAGCTTAATTTTAAGCCTAGGAATAGTCCCACCAAATTTCCCAATCCTCACGTGCTTAAAGAGGAGTTTGTGCACATGCACTTCTGTGGAGCAAGGCCAAGGCAGATAAAGTTACTGGCATATTTCTCAGTCTCACTGCAGACCCTTTCGCATGGAAAGGCTACAAAGTGGGAAAGCTGAAAAACCCCTTGTCCCTGAGTGGGGGGCGCAGTCCATCAGCAAGGCTGCTTCTTGGAAATCCTCTGAGAAGGACCTCTCAGATATCCACTTAAAATATGTGGCAGAGCAGAGCCAGTCCAGGGAACAAACATCTTCCACCCTGGTGCAAAGTGCAGCCAACACAGAGGTCGTGCAAGATTTTTGCAATTTGGGCAAGAGAAATCAGAAGCCAGAATTTCTCTCCTCCTACTTTTAAGTGGCATAGGAGGCCACTCATTTTTTCATTTTTCATTTTTTTACGAAAGGCAGATGAAAATGTCAACAACCTGAGCATATCTTTCTCAAATTAGCAAAACACGTGAGGTTTCATTGCACAGAAAAATAACATGAGATGCTCTGGGAACATGCAGCAACGTGGGTGGCCACGATGAAGAATAAGCTTTGGAGTATTTATACAGCAAATAAATATTCACAGACACTGCTATTCCCACTCACTAAAGTTTTGAAAGACATTATTCTCCTACAAGACAGATAAGAGAGAAGAGGTGGGGGGTGAAGGGAAACTATTATGGAATGAGGAATAAAGGCCAGAGCCACGAGCACAAGATTGATGAGAATGCTACAGTAAGCAAAGACCAATTCACTGCTTAAGGGTGTCAAAATGCAGTCCTGGGAGAGAAGAAGAGGCTGAGAAATGAGAAAAGAAAAGGCAAGAGGAGGAATGTATAAAGAACAGCAAATATTAGGGAAATGAAGAAAAAATAAAAGGAACCAAATGTCACTCGAAGGGGGTATGAGTGCAATTGCTTCTCCTACTCAGTTAATCCACAAATTAATGAAACCAGAGAAAGCACAAGAAAATAAACCAATTTTCTACATGTTCAGAGGTGAATCTTATGGGTGTCCCAGAATAAAGACAGATAAGAGTGAGAGAAACAGCAGTGCCAGAGCATACAGCACAAGGACATTACAGCAATTCTACTTTTTGCATTCACTGCTTTTACTGGAAAATCTTAAAAGTTACAGGATTCAAGGCAAGGCACTGATAAACTGCACTTTCACATTATTTCACTAAAGCAACACAGGTACATGGAGTTTCTCAAGTGATAAAGAATCTGAATGGTTCGGCAAAAACCACTCAAATATTCATATATGTAAAAAAAATAATTTATAAGCTTTGACATTGAATATCAAATATTTAAATAAACTTTCTTGTCCTAATTTTTATTCGCTGACATGGTATGCATATTTCATTGTTTATTTTTTCTAAACCCTTATAAAAAAATCTGTTAAATTAAACTCAGTTAACTTTTATACTGTGAGATCCCTGGGTACTTTTAGAGAAGCAGAACCTCATTAATATCAACACCATCCTACAGGTTTCATTCTGCTAAATTTGACAGGGCTTCTTCAGAGGAAGCTTTCCCTTTATTGACTTAGAAACAGAGTTGGGGAACCTTTTGCGAGGTTGTGAACCAGTATGAGACTCAGGGGTTTGGGGGATTTTTCCTGCTCAAATTTGAGATGTTATAAGGCCACAAAGTGTTTTATCATGGCTTGAGGGGGACTGAGTTTCTCTTCATTATTTGCTTCCAATCAGAAAATATCAAGCCAGACAGTTCATTCCATGTTTGTGATTTAAAAGAGAAAAATGAGCAAATATTGAGCCTATCCCTAATTACCCTCTATATTTCTGAATATGCAAATTTGAATGTACTTGGAATTTTCTCTAAGTGATTTGGCAAGTATAAATTACCCTTGCCCTTAGGACTCTGAGCTTCCACAGACAATGCATCAACAGTTGGTGTTAAAAGGCTGCAGCTTCACTCTTAACAATCAATACAAGTTTTCAACAGGAATACACTTAGCCAGCATTAATGCAATTACATTATGTTAAATAATATTAATACCAAAGGCATGCCCATTGCTGGCCCACACCAAAGTCATAACATTCCTCAACAACTGTCTGTACTGTTTAAACATTCATCCAGAAGAGGAAACTCAAACATTTAAGTATGTAAAAAAAAATTTGCAATGTTGGACATTAGGGCTTCAATTAACTTTCTGGTCCCAACTTTTTTTTTATTTTATTAATTTTATTTTTATTTTATTATTGCTGTTTCATCATTTTTTTTAGTTTTGAATCAGTTGTGTAATTTATAAACCATGTTTTGGAAAAGCAAATTTGATTTTTACATCTGCAGATGTATGAAAGGAGTTGCCTGTGCTCTGTACAGAAAATCTCTATAGTGATAGAGGGGTAAAAACCTGTGATCTCCAAGCACCTGTAACTGGATGTGGGATATTCATCCATCTAAAAGGCCCACCTGCCAATCTAGGAATACTTTATCAGAATTCATGCTGTGAATATCTTGGTGTTTGTTGCCTGCTGATCCCATTTCAAGGGATGGGCTGGTGAATTTTGCTCCTTCCCAAGTCCCAGCCAGCCAGGTGCAAGGCAGGGCCTGAGGTGTGTTCACACTCAAGTTTATCTCTTATAAAAGCCACTTGATGAAGATTCTCAAATTAAATTTCAAGAAACTGGGGCCATGTTTTCCAGGGCAATTATGTGCCACTATGGCACCAACAGTGGTTTTCAAATCACTCACTGCCAGGAAGCAAATAATATAAATCCAAACAGGATGTTCTGGGCTGGGGCTAACAAGCTTTGCCTGGTATTCTGAACTACCCAAAAACCCCACAAACTACATTAAAACACTTCTAATGGGAGAATCACACCAGTACAGAATATTACACCTGTGTTAACAGTTTTGAAAATCCCATTATTTGTCCATGTAGAATATTAAGTGTCCTAAACACAGACTTTCATATTTGGCCCTTAATATTCCAGACCTTGAGGACACAAGCTGGTAGCCAAAAGGATGGAGTAAATGCAGAGCTTTATGGATATAACACCTTGAATTTCCAAAAGTATTTTTAACTGCACTGAATTAATTCCTGGTGACATGAATAATGACATTTTTCTTTTGAAAGAAAATTTCACTGATCAGGAAGGCATGGAGAATGACAGCCCATCTCATTCCCACCAGTGTCTCCAGTTATACTTCACAATTCCATGGTCCATAGCCTTTCTCTGTATTAGAGAAATGCTTTCCTGTTGAAGGGGAATAAAATTAACACCTCATAGAGGAGTTCCTAAAATTTGAACAGGCATTTGCATGTGCCAAGAGTAGCAGCTGTTTTTGCCAGAAAGCAGATCTGGCAGGCATTTAGTCACAAGGTCACTGCTTATGGGGTTTTCCCAAGAGATGTGATGGAAAGCAAGAAATGTTGGCATGGCACTAGGACAGGTTGTCCTTGATGAACTGGAAGGAGAAGGCTGTTTTGGCCACAGGCACTCAGCAGCATTTCACTTTAGGGAGGATTGCACAATTTCTTAAGCTTTTTTGTTCACTTTCCCTGCATTTCAGGTTTGAATAGACCCAAAAAAGTCATATTCACCCGTGCAGGAAGAACTCATGTAACCAAAAATCAGACACGGAGGCATCATGAAATGTAACTGGATATGGCCCTATGGCTATCCACACTCTGTGGAGATTTAAATGCTTCCTGAACTAAGTGACCTAAAACTGTGTGGGCCCCTGTGAATTCTGCAGTTCTGTAACCCTGGAATTTGCTGTGGAAGCTTGCAGGAGGATTATAAATTAGAAACTTCACTTCTCCTAAAAGCATTGAACTGCAGACCCTGCTAGTGGTCTAGATATGAAAAAGGGCTGTCCTCATTGTCTTGCAAAAAAGGGATGGCCTGGCAGATTGTAGGTGGAAATGGCACATTTATCTTTCTTGATTTAACTCTGAACCACTGCAAAAATAAAGTGCATACCAACATTCCCAACTATTTGCTTCCTGGTTGGAATGCTTGGCTGAATGCTGGCTATTCCAACCACGCACTGCTAAACCCTCAACCAAGGCAATGACACATCCCAGCTGCATCTCCAAATCCCAGTGGATTTAGGAATGAGCAGAAAGCCATCCTGGATTCCAGAATGGTTGTGGAGCTGCTCCTGATCACACCCCAACCATCAGCTCTTGAGCTTGATTCAGATGGTTCCCCAAGAGCCCTCTCAGCTCCAGTTCTGGACACAGCAAAGCCATGCAAGACCCTGACCCATGGGACATCAGGGAGGGAATTCCAAGCCAAGACCCTCCATTCCCCATGCCAAACACCATCAATGCCAGCAGCTTCCTCCAGCTACTGTGCAGGAATTGCAAAAGAATTGGAATCGAATAAGGAATTGCAAAAAGGAATTGCAACATTTCTAGCACAAGAACACGTGATAAACTGGAAACTGAAAATAAGAGGATATATATTATATTTAACTGCATTAGATATAAAAGTTAACAAGCCATGGCTAATGGTTGTATTACTAATTTCTGCAGTTGCATCAATTAAACAAAAGTCCAGTTCTGAAATTACCTGGGTCACCTCTACCACCCGTTTTTTCAGTTTCCTGGGTGACTAAGGAGCTTAGAAAGGTTTATTGATGAATTTAGCTATCACTTAGTGTTATTCACTGGTTTTTGCTATCCATGATGTCATTTGTTCTGACTGGTTTAAGGGTGGGCAAAGCATCTGAAGACAAGGGCAAAGGAATAAAGGAGATTTGTGAAAAGGAGTGATAGGAAACTCAAAGCCCTCTGAAGTCAGTGCAGAGTACTGTAGTATTCACCCACCTCTTATTTATTGTGAGATTAAAAGCAAAAAACCATTATGTAACTGTGAAACATTACTGCTATTCTGATACTTAGACAAATGCAGACAATAAAACACTATTATATGAAGTAGCTATCATGGGAGGATTCTTAATGATCTGGTTATAAAATGCTTCCAGAGGAAGGTGTTTCTTTTCTGAAAACTTTACCAGAAACAATTTAATCTTGTCCTTTATGTCAGAATTCCTATCCCACCTTTTTCTGCTCTGCTTCTTGTTCCACTTAGTGAGTGATGTATTTCTTCCTCCCTATCTCTCCAAACGTGTTGCATGTAAAGGTCAATTCTCTTAACACAGCTTCTGCCCACTCTTCAGCTAATGCATTATAGCACATTATCAAGTTTCCAAACAATTGTTCACTTTTCATTAGAATGTGCTAGGTTTCTCTCCTTCTGCAGTGTTAGTGAAAATGGTGTTGAGTTGTTGACTAGTAATAGGAACAAGCAACTTCTGCCCTTAGAAGTGGGACGGAATTGATTCATCTTATTAAAAACAGACTTTTGTGGAAGCTGGAATTTGTGCTACAAATGTTGATGTTATGAATGTGCAGATAGCTAGTTTTCCAGGATATCCTAACATTTCTATTTTCATGAGTCATTTTCAGCTTCTCATACATCATCTTAGGTCACATTGTTTCATGTTGATGCGTTAGAAACGTAACATGCTAAGTCAGGAAAACTCATACCTGTAAAAGATCCCTTTCTTTCCCTCACCATCTTTCTGCTATTATCTTCATTTTCTCTTTTTTTTTTTTTCTCCAAGAAAAAAAATTAAATATTGAAACTTTACTTCCATTTCTGTGCAATGAATGGAGGCCACAAATGTGAAAGAAAACAAAGCTTCAGGTTGGCAAAGAAAGCAATGATCAGGAACTGAGATAAAGAAAGCTCAAGAAAATGAACTCCAGACATAACAGTTGAAAAAAGTTAGATATACTGATGACTAGTTTATGTAATATATATTTTATATCCAAACCAAACAGCTCTTTGAACATTATTGAGGCTATTATTACTTTGAAATAAACATTAGAGAGCTTCAAAGCCAGAGCTACATAATACCCAGTACACATTTACATTTACATCAGAATTAGGATGCAGGTCTCCACAAGCTAATCCACTCCACTGAATATGAGCACACAAAACACTGAACAGCAGACACTGCATTTTTACATGGGTGAAAGTACCAGTGTTGTACATTTGACAAGACAGAGATGGTGATAAAACTCTGTCCAGAAGGGCTGGACCCTGCAGTGGTGAGAGAGCCCAGGACATGACTGCTACTCTACTGTGGCTGATTCTGAATGAGGAACTATTGCTCCATGGTGCCTTCTCTCTCCTGATCACATTTTTCCATGCTCTCAAACACACCAAAAGGCCTTTGAGATACTCCAAAACTGGACCTGTTGGTTTCATGAACACAACCTCCTGCCATCCCCATCAATTCTCTAATCTAAATCAGAACTTTATCAAGCTCCACCTTGATAAATATACCTTATTACTCAAATTTGAATGAAATTTCTGCTCTATCTTGAGCACCTCCATTCTCTCTCTCATACCTGGGGCCATGCTCCTGCAAGCAGCTGCAAAACCACTTCTCTGCTCAGCTCAGCTCCAAAACCCCTCCTGCAATGCCTGAAAAAAAACCTTGACAATGTCTTGGCTACTCATGCACTGAGACTGCTGTCTATCATGTTTATAAATATTGTCTCATCTCTTCTCATACCATCTCGTCAGCCTGTGCCATCTGTTGCCTCCTGTGACATGTGCAGACTGAGCTCCTCACAGCAGCAACTGCCTTCTTCTGCGCTTGCACTCAGCTCCACCAGTGCTCACCCACTGCACGGCCCCCCAGGGCCACAATGATGCAGAAAATCAACCAGGTTGGTGAGGAAATCCCACCCAACCTTCTCTCCCTTTTGTAGGAGGAGCCCCTGGACAAACCACACAGTGATCCACACAGGGAGGAGCATGGCAAGGGCGAGAGGGAGGTTGTTCTCCCCTTTCTGCTCAGGATGGGGTTGTGCTACAGACACAGAAGGTCCAGAAGATGTGGCTGAGTCCTTCAGAAGCCTGGAGAACAGGAGAACAGGACCAAAAAGGACATCTTGGGGATGATGGGCCTGTTTCATATATAGAAGAGGACGCTGGAGGAAAATCCAACCGTAGCTCAAACTACTGCTCCCAAATGATGGAGCAAACTCTTCTCTGTGGAGGCAGCAAACTGGACAAAGGGCACAGGCCACAAAGTGCAGCTTGGGACGTTCAGATCAGACATTAGGAAATTTTTATTCATAATCCTCATGGTGGAGGGTGATCAGCCCAGACAGGTTGCAAACTTTTTGCAAACTTTCCTTCCCAGAGCATTTCCAAAGCTCTGCTAAACACTTCCAACCACTGTTCCCCTTTCTGCCACTTCCCAAGCAATAAAGGTGAAATGCATATTTCATCCTGATGAAATATTAAATGCTTTAAATGCAACAAGATTCTTCAAACACATGCAACTTTCTATGAAGAATGCTAGATATCCTTAACAATCTGGGAAATCAACTATTCTCCTGATTAATCAATATATTAGCAACTTCTTTCCAAATTCTCTATATCCAGATATTTGCATTAAAATACAAAGGGTCATATCTATTTTCTTGGTGCTATAAGTTTTGAAATGGCAAACAGTAGACAGAAAAAGTCTCCTTCCTTCAGAAAGAAGGAGAAATTATTCGCAAGACCTTTGCCTCTCTGAAATTGTCCACATCAACATACAGCTCTTATAAACACTTTTATCATGTGGTTTATGCAAACAAAAGCAACTTCATGAAACCACTGTGTATGAGTACCTGCATGCAGATACATGGAAATAAGCAGCAAAAAGAAATCCTGGACATTCAAAACCATTACTCAGGCTGGAGACACAAAAGAGGATTTTTACTCTCGTTGCTGTAATGCATTTTATATGCTGCTGATAGGTATGACTTGGAAATGGCAGCAGGAAAAGGAGAATTACAGCTGTTCTCTCGTGGGGTGAAACTCCTCCCACAGAATCTCTGGAAGCCCCTTAAGGCCCATATTTTACATGAGACTTTTAGAAGTAGATGACCTCGGGTGCTGAAGTTAATTCTTCCTCTAGTCCTTCACACTATTTACTTCCTGAGTACATTTCAAGACCTTACCTGTTTCTCTCATTTTTTTAAATGAGATCTGCCTTATTTATTGTTTGCTTGACAAGTAGAAGTTCCCTCTGTTTTACTTGATAAATAGTCAGACTGAAACTCATTATTGCCAGCGTGTTTAGTTTCATTCAGTGTGAGCTTGTTGGGCAAAGATAGGAATATATAGAAATAAATATACAGAACAAACATATGATTGGAATGGAAGGAAAATATTAGTTACATGAACACTGCTGATGTGACTAAATGCACACAGATCTCTAAGTCTCAAAAAGAGTGAGTTTTAACTCGTGGTAGGTCAAGGATATCCATTAGCAGCATCTCCCCTCTGCCCCCAAAAGCTGCAGTGGAGCAAAATCAGACCACCAAACTACACAAGGTCTCTTTATCACACGGTTGAACAACTCATGCTAAATGAAAACCAGGATGTCTTGAGCACAGCTGTGTCCCTCCAGACCTGGAGCAGAGCTTACTGGCATAGCAATCCCGAGTTATGTGGTAAAGTTCTGAAAATCCCTTTTTTTCCCTGTCTCTCTCTTCTCTCTCTCTCTCTTTTTTTTTTTTTTTTTTTTTTTTTTATTTTTGTATAATGAGTGTTTAAAAGCTTAGCAAATAGAGTCCTAAAAATGTAATTGTAGCTTGGTAGCACTATTAAATATGTATA
Source organism: Zonotrichia leucophrys gambelii (assembly GCF_028769735.1). Lineage (NCBI taxonomy): Eukaryota > Metazoa > Chordata > Aves > Passeriformes > Passerellidae > Zonotrichia > Zonotrichia leucophrys. Next base: position 4,042,095 of record NC_088177.1, on the reverse strand, counting down.
CTGTGGTCTTTTTGACAATTGGTTTAATCCCTTTATAAAGTCTTCAGAAGTTCCATCACAGAAGCATGGATGCTGTTTTGATCTATTTATTACTCTTAAGTGCTCAGAGAACTGTCCCTATTTTCTAATTAACACTTTTAAAGATAAAAAGCTATGTATTAAATCAATCTGAATGATGGTTGTTTGTGAATCCCACAAGATAAGGCAATTTGCATGTTCACTTTGTACTTACAAACTAAATCTGCACATCTCCAAAGCAGCTCCTTATAATGTAAACCTTTTGTGAGTATTTGTAACTTAAAAGAAAGTTTGGCCTAGTACAGAGGCAGTGCCAATTATCTAAAGGACTTCTTTACTGAACATGATTAAGATACAAAATTATTAGGTTGTTATTTTACATTGTTTGCAGAGAAATTTGAGGAAACTACTTTAGGAACGTTAAGTGTTCTCCTGTTTTGCTTTCTTTCCTTCTTTTTTTCTGAACATGTAATAACATGAGTGCATTAATGAACAAGCAACCAGTCCAAACAGCAGCCAGCTTCCACATCACACTCAGGTTCAGCTTCCTTTGACATGAATTAAATCACTGCTGAATCCAACTGTTCACCATCCTGACTGAGCATTAAGCTGCAGCTTCAACTCCAAGACTTTATAAACTGAATATTTATGCAAATACTAAATTAGAACAGTGATGTAGCAATGGAATCCAGTTCTGATTACTTAGCACAGTAAACATATTAGCAGAAATAGATATTTCACTGCAGTGAAACGGTCCCTGATCTCAGAAACAACTCCACCCTTCTTAAGAAAGAAATCAACAAAGCTGTATCTCTAAAACTCTCTTGTGAAGATGCATATTATTATTTCCAGATGGCAAGAACATAACAAGTATACCTATGAGACACTGGTTTATGCTATATTTGCTCTTGAACATCTCATAAGAAATTATTTCCTTCAGGTTTTGCAGTCTGCCTCCCACCACTGCCTTGGCTTGTCTATAACCACAGGTCCAAGCCCAGACAAGAAGCAGGACAAACAATTGGTCATGGCTTTTAGCTCTAGCAGGTCTGATTATGGCTCAGACATGGGATATCTCATCATCCTCATTTTTGGAGTTCCTCATCTTCTGCCACTAGCTATTTTGGAAGTGGAAAGTCATGTCATAAAATACTTCTTACACATTTGGTACCTCCCTTTCTTAATAGAGTTTCTATTATCTTCTTGTATCATCATTGAAAGGTGGGGGTTTTTATATTAAAACAAAAAAGATCCCACAAATCCCCCTGATCTTCAAATCAGTGACTTTACCCTGAATTCAGATTATTTTTCCCGACCCTGACCACAGTGTCTGTCCTTGTGGCACACAGTCTCTCTACATTTACCTTTCAGATACCTTCAACACCCTGCCTCGGATGTGCTCTATAAAAGTCTCCTATATTGGTGATTGACCACTGAGGGTATATTTTTGTTCTGGTCTCGCAACTTCACAATCAAATTTTTGTGCTCCAGGGTTAATCTGGGTCAGAAGGCCCCAAGAATGCACATCTGACACTCCTAATCTAATTCTGGAAACATGAGATTTGCAGACAGAAAATCTCTTTCTGGGAGCAGAAAAGAATGTCAGACCCACTGGGACACTAAAATGACTTTCACCTATTTTTCACTTGTATGATTTTAATCCAAGGACCTCAAAGCACATTAATTTGCAGACCCCTCTACACACCTGTGTCACACTATATGCATTATTCTGCCTCATAGAAAAGGAAGAATAGGGGCACCTCCTTCTCTGAGTTCATTCAAGGACAGAACCACACATGGAGTATCCAGAAAGGACCCAGGAAAATAACTCAGGAGGCCACAGTCTTCTTGATGATAGAAAATTCACTGAGATTAGGGTGGGAAAGGCAGAATTTGGCTTACTGGGAATGTGTGTTATGGGAACTTGCAAATGGAAGATGGGCTTCTATCTGAAAGGAACATCAATGAAATTGGAGATACAGCACAAAGCCTTGTAACAGTTCACAAAGGGAATGGAAATATAAATGTGACAGCTATCAAGGGCTGGAATTTTTTACCCAATATCACAGAATTTCAAGTGACTCATAAACCTAAGATTTGTTTTCAAGAGTGACACATCACAGAAGACACAAATCCCCAATTCTCATTAAAGGCTGATGAGATTAATCTAGGTTATCTTTAAACAGAGTGGCTTGAGAGCATGTCCGAGACTGCAGTCTCCTAGAAACATCCCAGCTCCACTCTGGGACAGCAGCAGATATGATTTTATCTTCTTCCTTCTCCAGACAGTCTGTTTTCCATGGATGGGAAATCTGCCATCTTCAACCAACATCTTGGTGTGGGAACTGAAGGACAAGCACTTGGATCCCATTGCCCAGATGATGCAAATATCAGTTAAATGGGATCACAAAGTCCATTTTTCATCTAAACTCTAAGCAGGGAACAGAACTTTTTCACCTCCATCTCACCAATTAAAAATCTTAATGAATCATAGCCAGCTTCTGCCCATCACCACAACAGTTTAAATCACTCAGCAGCATCCTTGCATCACCAAAAAAAACCTTCATCCAGCATTGGGTCATATCATGGTGAAAATCTCCTTCCCAAGCCTCAGACTCCCTTTTGGGCCACAGCACCACACACAAAGCAAATTATCCTTTATAGAACAGGCTAAAAGAGAAATCAGAAAAGCAGCTGGGGTTATTTTCACTAGAGATCCCTGTAAAGCCTTTCACCAAAACTCCTGCTATTCAAGCAGTGCCTCAAGCATTGTTATTCCATGATTTTACTTGGGCCTTCGCATAAAACCATATCTTTGTCTCACGTTGCCATTTATTAATTTTTTCCATCTTCCAGCGGAAGAAACTTAGGTAGGTTGGTATAAATTAGCCTAAGCTAGCCAAGCCAAGCTGGGCAGGATGAGTGGGCACAAACCATGCTGAGAACAGGCCAAGCCCATCCCTTGGCACGAGCCTGGGGTGGCTCCACAGGACAGTCCAGCAGAGCCACATGGAGGGTGCTGAAGGTGCCTGACCCACGTGGCAATGAATCTGACACACTTTCAAGAAAGCAATGAGTCATGAACACAAACTGGTCTTCGTGCCATACTCAGGCAATGAAAAAAGTCAAAAAAAGAAAAGTATTGATTTTCCAGACTGGGGTTTGCCAACCTTCAGAGGGGGCAGACTGAAGATCTACAATAAAGATCTGTTGTAGTGGGGAAGAGTGAGAACAGCCCACAAAACAAGCATCAGCTATATTTTCTATAAGTCTTGGGTTTGTTGGGTTTTTGGTTTTGGTTGCCTTGGCTTTTATAAGAAGGAACTAAAGCCATCATCCCAATCCACTCGCTGTAGGAGACAAAGCATATTGATGGTTTGGTTACTGAACACACTGTGAATTTTCACAGTGGATCAGCAGAAAGTTATGAAGCACAGGTGTTCCTGTAATTGTGATACATTGGGAAAATTCATACTGTTAAATGAGCCTCAGCGTCACACTTCCACCTGTGTGATGTGGAAATGTACTGGGGGTACACGGGGATATAATAGAGGATATGTAGGAATGATTGCTGGCTGGTTCAGGACGTGCTAGGGTTTATTTCTCTTAATTTGTCTGAGAGTGTAATTTCTGCATTTGTATTTACTGCCACTGTAAAGTGGGAAATGTGTGTTACACATGCTGGTAAAAATAATGATAACATGCGAAAAAACAAAGTTAATACGCTGAGTGGAAAAGAAATCCTGAAAGCTCACATGCCAATGGAAATCTAGAGAGTCTTTGGGAAATGGAAAATATTTTAACAGGAGAATGAAAGCATGGGGTATTTTTTCCATCACATTTTAATTCTACTCAACAGTTTCTTGTTTTCATTTTCTATGGGGAAGGAGGGAGGAGATGATTCAAGAATGGGAAATGTGGGAAATGCTAAAATGCAGAAAGATGAGGTCTTGAAGCAGGTGGAAGGAAATATCTACATGGATTACCTGATGCAGAACATGAGAAACAAATGGAGAATGCTGGCATATAACTCGATTTATTTTCCTTTAACAGGTGTTTTTTGGGATGAGAATTGAAGAAACAGAATTTCTTAATTTTATTGCAGACCTGTCAGAGTTTCTCAAGTGAGTGTTTCAGGACTATAAAAGCAGAGAGAAAAAAAAAAAAGAAGATCAAATGAAAAAAAGGAAGATGATTAAACATATCTTCCTGCATGCCTTGGAGGTATCAGCTCTGGTGTTTGACAAGGAACACAATTCTGACTAATCCTGAGAGAGCCTTTCAAGCTGTCCTGGAGACAGCAGACTGCTCTTTGCTCAGGTTGGCTGACATGACAGAATAACTCTGAAATAACTAGTTATCAGAGCTATTCCTCTTTTAAAAACCATAATCACCACCTTGAAGTGACACCTTTGAAAAAGTGAAGACTTGAATGCAACATCTCAGAATTTGCCTGCTCATACCTCCTTGCTCTTGGCAACAGCTTGATGCTCCACAGCTGGAATTTCAAAGTGGACTTCACAAGTGGCCCAGCAGATTAGAAGAACTGTTAAAGGGACAACTTATGGGGATGGCAAAGTGTTTTGAGGACTACAAGCAAGCCTCATTTCTAATAACAGATACCTCTTTTCCAAGGAAATGTGCAGCACTCAAAAAAGGAAGGCAAAAAGGCTGGAATTGGTTTTGGTGAGAAAGGTTTATCTGAGCAGATATGACAAGTGCAACCACTTCAAGGTATGTGACAATCACTGAATAACTCATTTAACAGGGTTAAATGAATCCTAATGTTTTAGTCCAAGAGTTTTTCCAACAGATTTTGCCATTTTCCTATAATTTCATCCACTGAACCGCCTATAACTCTCCTCTTTTGGATTTCATCCATATATCTGTATCTAACCCCTTTCTGAGACTCTACTTTGGTCTCTCTCCTCTTCCCTTTCTCCATTTCCTCTCTTGGAAAGTGCTGTACTCCTGTTATACAGGACTGATGTTGCTTTTTTGTGGCCTTGCTGACTCCTGCCCTCATCAAATACTGCACCAAGCTTTATTTTAATTCTGCATAATAGTGAAGCAAGTAGATACTAACATTATCTCTTTATTGACCTGCAGATTATCCCCACAGGAAGTGGTCAGAGTGGCTGGAATCCATGTTATTTACCACCTTAAACTCAAAAAGCTCTTCAGACAGAGAAATGTTCAGATGTTAAGATATTACCAGTATTTGAAGTACCCATATTTATTGATCTATTCAGTGTTTGAAACTATTTTACCCTTTAAACCTCTTCCCTCCTCTAGAAAATGAATTCATATATGACTTGAAAAAAAAAACTCATTAGCTACTAGCTTTTAATAAATCCCATCCATGCCTCTTCATTTCCAGCCCAAAATCCATCCTTATTGGCTAGTGGTGCAAATTTCCATTTACTTTCTATGGGATCCTGAGAGATACCATTCTCATTGGCCTTCTGCTGTAGATCCAGTTTCAGTCCCACAGTCACAGGCCCACCTTGTCACCAAAGTTTCCAACCACTCATGTTCAATTCTTCTCCTGAAACCTTTGTTCAGTATCATGGAATACTTTTCCCTCTCCTGTTCCTCATAGTCCATAGGATATTATTTGTCCACTGTTCTACCACATTTTTTTTTTCTTCAGACTTCCTTGTCAAACTTGATTTCAATCTTACATCTCATATTTCTTTTCCTGACTTCTGACCTGCTCCTCAGCAATCAGAATATCTTTCTTTCCTGAAAGTTCTGTGGCTTCCAGCACATTGCAATTAATGGAAAAGGGACAGATGGAGGATGTCTCCATGAGGATCGGCCTCATATTTCTGCATATAGGAGTGAAAGAAAAATTGTAGCTCTAACAATTTCAGTCCTACTGGAAAAAAAAATATTATAAGTACTGCAGATAAGTGTAAAATTAAAAAAAAAAAAGACAGTGTTGACCATGGGAAACTTTCAGTCACCAAATTAGGTGAACAGCATATTAAAACCATGAGAGTTGGCCAATTGTTCCCATTCTCAGGCATTCCAGGGAGATTACAGCCTTGGAACAGCTATGCTTGCCTGGATTATGTGGAGGCTGTAATGGGAACCCATTTTTGTACCGAGCAGCAAACAGCATAGAAGTGGAGAAGGTCTCCACAATTCAAGGGCCTTTTTGTCACTTGCACTCCTGCCACGTCCCCCTCGTGCTCCAGATACCATGGTGACACGCTGCTGCCATGATGAGGAGGGCGAGTGGTGTCCAGGAGCCACTGGGATAACGGCCTTGGACAGCAGATGGTTGTAATATTACATTACACCCTTGGCACCAGGGCTCACTGACTAGGCTGGTGTAATCCCACACAGCCTTTTGGAGCTTTCTTGGGTCTCCCATCCTCTGTTCATGGCCTGCAAAGTGCTGCTCTCATGGCCCTCAGGAAATGGTGATGGGTTTAGCAAAACGTGGTGCAGCTCTCCTCTCCCAAAGCCAAGCTCGTTCAGGCTCACCCAGTGTAATAGACATTGCATTTAGGATAATATTTTTAAATGTATGGAAAATTAAAGGAAAGCTGCAATATAGTATTTTTGACCTCCCAACCCTTCTTCTTTTCTTTTATAAAACAGAACTTCTTGTACAAATACCGCAAGTCCAGAAAATCCTTTACATTAAGAAGTTGTTATAACACCAGGTAAAATAATTTATGGCAAATTACTCTCCAGGCTCAGCTTTCCCAATATTATTCTGCTATTGCATATACATATATATCTTCTGTACATTGTGCAGGCCTTTAGAATCTGACAATGTTCTCAGAAGCATAAATGGGAAATGAACGTAAGCATTTTTACTGCAATATATACATTTGCCATTGCCTAACAATAAAGAAAAATGGGTAAAAAGATTGAGTCTGATAACACTGTCCGGAGACTCTAATATCACTGAAAGGAGATAATTCCAGTGATATTGCTGGAGCCATTCTAGGAACCTACTGCAGGTTCAGGAAAAAATATGAATGAAGTTAATATATTTCTATATGGTGTTAGAGTAAAACAGCCACATTTTTTTGCTTTCAGAAAGTCTTAACACTGTCCTTAACCATAGAATTTAAGTACCTTTGTTACTCCATTGTGGGCTAAATAATGCCATTTCAATTGTTATGCTTGCGCACCAAGTTTTGCCAAAATCCCCCACTCTCTGCTTCTTCATTAAACAACAACAAACCGTGAGGGTTAGTTCTGCATCAGCACTTCAATTTCCTCATGAAAAATTGGCCTTCCTTTTTCTTGGCTTGTGAGCACCCCAAACCAATATCACTCATGCCTTGTTATACAACAAAAGGAAATAACGGCGCCTGCGACTGCAATCTGGCCGTGCCTGCCCGTGCTCGATGCCATTTTGACTTGAGCAGCCCAGGCAGAGCCTGCTGCTCCCCCATCCCATCTGCAGAGACAGGTCTCAACCTCCCAAATTGGTTGTAAAAGGGGATGTTATCCTAACCCACTGGCTTGGTGGGTGCAGACAAATCTACGTGGTACGAAGAGGTGTGGAAACATCATTACGTTCCTTTTGCGCCCGCTTTTTCTTGTGAAGATGGCAAATAGAAAGGGGAAAATGGCAAGCATTGAACATGCAGCATGTGCAACTTGCTGCTTCCTAAAGGAAGGTCTAATCCTGTTTGGGCCTGGCACCTGTCTGTCTTGGGAAAATAAGTAGGACCTAGTTTGTACCTCCATATTCTGCTTAGCAGATCGTTTTCTAGGCTAATATGGAAACAGATAAGTCACTGAAATCAAGTCTACAAGAATTTAATGTGCTTTTTTTCAGTTCAGCAATTAAAGACACGCTTCATTTAAAGCACTTAGTCACTTGACTAGAGTGTCCATCCAAAAAGCCCTAACCTTACTTGAAACTTTCTATCATTAGATAAGTAGTAATTGGTCAAAACAGCTCCACTGACTTCAGCAGCACTGTTCACACACCCACATAAGCACAGATACTTTACTAGCTCTGGACCAAACCCAAAGCCTGTATTGCAGCTTTACTGTGAGGCACCACCCGGACTCTGAGAGGTGTTAATGCCATGTGTTCCTTTAAAGTTGGGACCCATGAGACCAGAGTGATACCTGAGAAGTGCCAAAAGCCCTCAGCTCCTCACTGAGCAAATCACTCCACCAGATCACTCTCAGTCAGCGTGGACCTGCACCAGGGATGTCAAAAGAACAAGATGTCACCAGCTTCAAAGGAGGCAGGATTGGGCCAAAAACCAATTATTTTTTGTTTGGGCTGTTACCCAGCAAAAAGCAGAGGGAGATTTTCAGTTGAATTCCCTAAGTGGAGTTGGTGACAAACACCTTTCACACATTCCTTTTTCTGGCAGGAGTGAGGGAAGGTGTCTCAGTGGCTCACATGCTAATCTCCTATTGCTGAAACTATAGATCAGATGGCGGTTTGGTAATTTTTAGCATAGCTCTTGTTCAGCTCAACACAGACACAGAAAATGAAGCGCTCATTTGCTGACTAGAAAATCACAGTTGAGGTCGATTGATGAAGCAGTGCAAAGAAGCCTGTTCTGTCCCCAGCTTGTGGATAAACAATACCAACCACCACCCTTCACTAGTTATATATTCAACTCTTGAATATTTAAAAATCCAGCTAAGCTACTATATGGCTTACCAGTGCTTTTGTAGGGAAAGTGTCGGATTATTTTACATTTAGCTACACTCAAAGCAGCTGCCCTATGTTTCTAACACAGAAAAAAAAAATCATTACAGAGGGAAAAAAAAAAAAAAAAAAAGGAGAGAAAGAAATCCAAGCAATACCACGTTAAATGATGAACCACGGAAGTGGATTTTCCATTACTCTGTAAAACCTTAGGAGGCCATGAGTTAACTGAAGCAAGCAGAACAAAAAAAACAACAAACCAACAACGAAGCAAGGAAGGTACCATAGCTACTTTCTTGAAAACAAAACCAATCTTTTCATTCCTGCCATTTGTTAGAATTCTTCCTCCAGGCAAGCTGGACAGCTGCACTAGTAGGTTTTTTAGTCATGGGTTGTAAGCCCCACCTGGCTAGATTTGTTTAGCAGACAGCTGGCAGAATGAAATTAAAAGAACAGGGACATACAAACTGCTTCCAAAACAAAAAGCCGAAAGAATACTTTTTGGATGCTTTCACTGAGTTTATTTGGTGTATGTTTGGGGGAGATTCTTCCCTTGGTTTTTACCGTCCCCCATCTTTCTGCACCCAAAAGTGTTTAAAAAAAGCCAAAGCGAGACCACAGGCTGCTTTAAACAGACCAAAAAGGAAGGGAAATGCCCCATCTCAGCCTATTTATTTTGTAGATGTGCACACATATATGAATACACACACACACTCTCTCTCTCTCAATTATGGTTTACAATTCCCCAAGACTGACATTGGTTTTAAATTAACTTCTCTTCTTATTCCTTTTTTTTTTTTTTTTTTTTTTTTTTTTTTTTTTTTTTTTTTTTTTTTGTTGGCAACTTTATTCCTCTATTTTCTAAAGCCAATAAGATAGATTTTCTTCATCTGGAATGTTCTTTTTAGCTTAAAGATAAGAAGGAGTTTAAAATTGTGGGAATGGCATCCCTCCTGCATCTGTTTCTCTCACAAACCTATCAAATATCTAATTTTTGGCATTACTGCTGGCTCCAACAGGGGATGACATAAACCAGCTTTGTGGTTACATGTTTCACTTTTAATCTCATGAAAATGAAAATCAGTGCTGAAATGTCCCTTTACATGTGACAATGTGGGACTCTTTTCCAAAAACCAAAGGAAAGGGGCGTTACCCTGGTTAAGCTTAATATACAGCATATGTATAAATTTGCTTTTAGTTTGGATTAAGCTCGATGCTAGCAGAGGCATGTCGGGATTTTTTTTTATATAGATTATTTTGTTTTACTGCAGAGATCTTAAACACTTTTGAAAGTATCACTGCACAAAGGAAGATGCACAATAAACGTAAGATAGCAATCAGCAGATGAGCAGGCTGTTATGTGACAACAAATCTTCTGTAAGTAATATCATTTTCCACACAGCTCTATGGTCACATTCCCATAACATGTTTCTGTAGTTAGTGTGAAGGGAATCTGGTTTTTGCATGAGTTCTTTATTAAGAGCTAATGTAGTAATACTGGATGTACGACGACAAACCAAGATGGCTTGGATACTGTCTTGATTGGAGAAACTTTATGAAAACAAACTCCAAATGTTTAAAAATAAAAATCTGCCTTGACTCTGCTTGAAAGGGAACATGTGAGAAAAAGAACATTTAAGCTTACGGTATGACCGGTACCTATGAAACCCAGATGATCTGAGGTTAAAAGAAGCCTGAAACACAAGCCTACTCCTATTTTCCGTGGAAAAGTAACAAATATTAGCTAAAGCAAGGCCCTGAAACCAATCTAAGCCATTCCATAGCACAGCACTCGCCCTCCTGAGCAGCAGCCGCTCTTGGCTGCCCTCCATCTCTGCCTATACATCTCCATGGAGTGCAGACTCCACGGAGCCTGGTGGGATACGTGCCTCAGAGAGCCCTGGCCTCACCAAAAACATCAATATCGATATCAGATGCCTCAAGCAGGAGGGAAAGGCCTGCAGGGCTGAATCCTCTGGGCTCAGGGAAACCCAGCAGCTTCCCCAGGGGCAGAAGGTGGGGCCTGTCCACACTTCCACCATGCACGAAATCCATCTCTCAGCCAGCAGGGAAGGGGCTGGGAAGTGGCACTTGGAGGGGGTTACTCAACTTGTCTTTGTGGTCCTCCTGGTCAGCTGGGTCTTTGCAACAGCTCCCTGCTCCACTTAATGGGTATTTTGGTAAATAAGTACCTGGGTAGGGCAAGGACAAGGAGTAATGGGTTCAAACTGAAAGAGGGGAGGTTTAGGTTTGATAAGTAGATTAAATTCTACTCTGTGAGGGTGGTGAGGCCCTGGCAGAGGTTGCTCAGAGAAGCCATGGCTGCCCCATCCCTGGAAGTGTCCAAGACCAGGTTAGATGGGGCTTGGAGCAGCCTGGGATAGTGGAAGATGTCCCTGCCCATGGCAATGAGGTTGGAATGAGGTGATATTTAAGGTCCCTTCCAACCCAAACCATCCTATGATTCCATGAGCTATTGAAAACTCTTTGCTTGGAAAAAGTCATTCATCTAATGAGGTTCTGTTCTTCTGAGGTTCAAGGCAAAGCTCATGAAATCTGTGATTGTCCTACATATTCCTCCCAGGCCCCATCTGAAAGAAGTCACACTAATTTTGTGTCTCTCTCATTTCTTGGGTTAGCTCTCGAAGAGTTCACCCTGCTCTAGATGAACCTGCAACTCAGCCAGCTTCTCTAGTTAAGAAAATTTATTCTTGCTTAGTCCTTTCAAAGAAGAGAATCATGATGATTTTTAAAAAGCTCACCCTCCCTCCAATGCTAGAAAATCTCCCTCTTTTGGCTGCATGAGCTTTGAATTATATAAGATAGAAATAAGTCTACATTTAAGAAAAAGTCAATTAAGAAGAAATTCTGCAAATTTAAAGCTCATTCTTAATCCTTGGCCAAACATCCAAGTTTCTTCCTGTGCACCTCACCTCAACAAACACTTTCTGTATTATGAGACTTGCCTGTAAATTGGTCTCTGCCTTTTAGCTGGACAACTAATGACAGCAAAACAACTGAAAGTGTTTCATATTTATGTTGGAAGATTAACATAACTCATTTCAACTCTGTTGAATGGACACATTTTACTCAGGAGAGAAATATTTAAAAAAAACCTCAACAAAACCCACAAATGCAGAGGGAAAAGGGACATCAACCCTTAAAAATATTTCCTGGTATTACCATTCATATGGCATAAACAAACAGGCAGAGTGCATACATATGGGCCCCAGTCCTGTAATTTGGATGACAAGGGAGATCCTTTTGCCTAGGCAGTGCAAAACTAATTTCACCACACTGGCACATAATGCAATGTGATTGCTCCCTCAGTTTTATATTACAAGGTCACTGGAGCAAAAATTTTTGTGGTTTGTACAGTACCAAGCACTCCAAGAAAACTTATTATATAATGATGTTATATTTAGTATAAATAAACCCATACCTACTATATAACATGGAAGAAAATATTTTGTCTGATGTAGAGAATCTCCAAAAATTTGAAGGACAGTCTGCAGAAAAACAGCTTTTGATTGAGAAATTCTGCTCATTTCTTATAATCCAAATTTGACTTTTATACCCTGAGAACTCACAAACACTTGGAAACCTTAAACTGAAGCATTTCCATACATAGATTAGTTCTTTTTCCAGGCACCAAAGACCTGAGTCCAGAATCCAACTTTGAACTAGGAACTCTGACAAACAGAATGTTACAATCTGGTTAAACCATGGAATATTGCAACACATATTAATGCTAAATCATTAATCACTTCAATAAGCAAGAGACCCTGACTTTCTTTGACTTTTCCAATGAACAGCATCACCCAGACCTGTGGTGAGATGCTTGGTTCAGTCTTTCCCAACACAAAACTTGCATGAAATTTAAAAAAAAAAAAATCAAAGTTTCTTCTCCATCTGTTCTGAACATATCTACTCAATATCACTCAAAATAAGCTCTTTTTATTAAAAATACTTTCAAAACAATTATAGAAATTTTGTCAACATGTTTATTTACCAAAGGACAAGCCTATAAAACTGATGGGTGTTCCCATTACTGCCTCAATAATAAAATCTCATGTTTTCCTTTTAAAAAGCTATGCAACAGCAGCAAACATTGCTTTAAATCCTACTTTTTCCACTCCAAGCAGAGAGTTTTATCTGGCAATAACAACTGGGCTCTCTTCCTTCAGCACCTGTATTTTCTGAGGAGCCAGTAAAACAAAGATCAGTTCAGCTTCATGTATGAGGTTTAATGGAATCTCAGCCTCAACTGCTGTGCTTTTGGAACCAAAATATTTTCTTTTTAATTTTGCCTCATATGCTTAATACCAGCACAGTTACATCCCCCAATGTTTTATTGGGCATATACAGCACCAGGCAGCAAAGAACGCATGATGATCCAGACTTTAGGACTGTAGCTTAAATTGCTCATTCATAATTACAGAAGTACCTAGAAACTTCATCTGCTTTCTCTTTTTCAACTTCATTTTAGCCCAAATAAACCCAGAAAAATTCATTGTTAAATACTTCTCCATGTCACTGCTTAGATACTTCATTTGTCCAGTAAAATTAGTTTAAAATGGCGACAATATTATTAAAAAACTGATAAGACATGAGACGTAAATGGTCAAAATTAATATTATTAAAAGATAACAAATTATAACAATCTTGATTTGGAAAAGGCCTGCCCTGAAATCATTGCAACTAAACTGCTCAAGTTCTAAATGGGCACATTTAGTGTTGAACTGTGTCCTCCCTCATCTCCACCCCACAATTTTACCTGAACTGTGCTTCATGTGATGAAATCCTACTTCATACCACAACCAGGGGACCAAGGTCAGGTGCTGGGATTTTCTCTCCCAACAAAGAGTGTGCAAGGGGATGCTGAATTGGGTATTTACAGAATCTCTTCCCAGAGCAAAGCACAAAGCATCTCTGTCCAGGAGACTCACTCGTGAGCACGGCACCAGTGTGTCCGTCTGAAGGCATCACCCATGTCAATGGAGTAATGAGAGTCAAATCCCATGTAATTTACACATTAAAAGGAGAGAGCAATGCATGAAAAAATCAGTTTGGCTAATGAAAAAATCAGTTTGTCTAATGAAATTAAAGTCCCTAATCAAATATTGGCAGGAAAGATATTTAGAAACTCTCCTAATGTCATCCAGCTAATTCCCCCCTATTCTAACTAGGAGGGAAAGCAGTTGACTCTTATTCCCTGCTGAACCACCCGCCCTCAAATCACCAGAAAGACCCTGTTCTGAAGAGTATAATTAAGGCAGATTAGGGCAGATTTAGCTGTCAGCTACACCAGCACAGCACAGGTAATTCCTTTTCCTTCAGAGGTTGCATGACAGCTCCAGGTAGGTAAAGCACCTACTGCAGAGGATTTCCTTGCACGCACTGTTCTATGAAAAGTGGTTTTTCCTGACCTGAGAAGTCTACCCATAGTGAAACAGATATTCACAGAATGCCCAAGTACAGAGGAATCTGTGCTCCAGGGTTGCTGTCTCTACTAGGTTAACTTGCACTTTAGCTTGCAACATTTGAGGTCCAGAAGATTAATAAGAAACTAGGCAATTAAAGCATTAATTCGTAGGAAGGGGAAAAAAAGAAAACAACCAAAAATCCACCACCAACAAAAAAAGTTCTGGAAGTAGTATGTCCTATAAAGCATTAATTTTCCCATCACCACCATAACCCCCTACTCCATCTTTATGCTTGTCCATCTGCCTCTCATGGTTTTTGGGATTTTTTTCCCACTTTCTGCCATTCTTATTGTTAATATCACCTTAGTGTTTCTTCATCCCCATCCATCAGCCTCTCCTTTGTGCTGTCCCTGGCTCTGCCACTGTCCCACACCACGAACCTCTCACATCACCCACCCTTCAAGGAGATGTGCAGGAATATTACAACAAGAGGGAGAGAAAAGGTCAAACAAAAGAATAAATAGGAATTACCATTGACTCTCATAGCTGGCACCATCTTGCTGGGCTTTATTTAGAGACTGCAGTTTTGATGATGGCTTTTTATTGTTTTTTTTTTTTTTTGTGGTAACACTTTATTTTAAGTATCTTATTATGAATTCATTTAGTATTGATTGCAGTGTCTCTGATCATAAAGAATTCATTTGGCATGCCATGAATGTCATACGCATTCATACTAAAAACTTGTTCTAATTCAAGATTAATATGAGAAAATTTTTATTTTTGCTTTTGTTATTTCACTATCTTAGTAGTTTGGAAGCCCAGTCTTGGTACTTATACCATAGTTTCTCAATTTTTACACTTTTTTAAAAGAGGAATTAGAAGTAGTTTTTATTTTTTTTAAGTTTAGGGGATTATGCTTTAAAAAGAACCTTCCCAGAGTGCCTAATGTTTCCAGATATCATGCATTTATTGCACTAACTAGACTAAGCAAGTTTTCATACCTATTTAAAGATGCTGCAACAAGCCAAAAAAATCTAAAGCTTGCATTTCTCCCTGGTCCAACAGAAAGACTTGTGCCTTGAAGTGAGAGCTGGAAAACACAGAAGGGGATTACCTGAGACTTCAAACCCTCTCTAGATATGTCAAAATACGCTGAGAGCAAATTGAGCCTTGACTAAAAGCAGGTATGTGCTTTGGAAGCTGTGTCTCATTGCATCTGTTACAGGCAACGTGTCAGCCACGTCCCCATCCGGCTGCTCCTGACTGTGATGCAACATGACACAGTTTGATAACAAAAGGATGTAATACACCATAATGACTCCAGGCAGGCGATTGTAATGTGATGGGGTGTGCTGCCATGTAGTAGCAGGTGACATACCTCTTCAATCAGTCATGGGCTAATCGGCAAAGCCTCCAGTTTGGGTTCGTTTTGGAAAAAATCCTAAAGTCTTGATGATTATTTTCATCCAAATGTTTCAATATTGCTTCCTGCTGCACTCACCCTGGCTTCCCTTTGCTGTGGCTGGTTTTCCAGGTAGCAGCTGAAGCTATACCAAAAAATAGCCAGCCCAAAGCCCAATAAATGCCTTGTATCCAGGCTAGGCACCAGCAGATCCGCTTTGCTAGGGACTATGCATGCATTCACCCTTAAAAATTAGCAAAGAGAATGCTGCATAGGTGAGAGGCAATTCTTTATTTGTGCTATAGAAAGCAATAATGGAGATTTACAGTTCTTCAATAGAGCAAAGGATTTCCCAGAATGCTGGCTAACTGAACCACTCTGTAGTGTATTGATGTGCCAGCTCACTGGAAACACCAGTTTATTATTAAATAGCTTGACTGAAGAGTCTGACGTAGAGGGAGCCTGCAGAAAGACACTCTCTCTACAAAAAAAACAGGGAGGTGGAGGGGGGAAGAAAAAGAAAAAGCACATTTACACTATGGGACTGAAGAAATGTGATCAGATTAACTTTAGGAATGGGCAGAGAAGCAGAAGCGCCTGGGGGAAAGGCGGAAGAGCACGGGGAGATCTATGGGAGGTCTGTGCCTGCAGAACGTTTCCCCTCCTGTTTCTGATTTGCGTAGCTAGAACCGTCCCACCATTTAATTAATTTCTTTTGTAAAGAATGTCACACATGTAGAAATCTGCTCCTAAAAAACCCCAAAACATGTAAAATGCCAGAGCCAGATTGTGTTGCAAGCAGCGTTGACAAAGTGAGCTCAGAGCCACTGGTAGGGGTGAGCTTCACTCGTACCTTTGTGAGCTTTGCTGCTCCCATGTCCCCAGAGCATGCTGTGGGCATCACACCTCACACCCAGACACTGGAGAGGCTTCTCCTGCACAGAAACCAGTGGATTTGGGGGTAAAGCCACCCTCCCTTGCAGCCTGCTACCATTTTGCAATGGACTTTCTGTCTCAGCTGCTGGTACTTAGCTCCCATTGCTCAGTGGGACTCTGAGCTAAGTGAGAGGAATATCAGGGGAAAACCTCCCTCCCATCTTCCCTTTCAACTTCAGGCAGTGTGGGGAGGGGTATCAATGTGTAGCAGATGTGCTGAGACCACAGTGATCTCTTCCTCATGATTACAGTTGGTTATACCTGGGGATGCTCAATTTAATTCAGGCACAAATGTGCAGAGGAGAGCGGTGCTAAAGTAGAATAAGTAGCACTAAAGGCTTTGTTCTGTGCACAGTAATGCAGTGCTTTATTTCACTAGACCTGGCTCACACATAAAGAAAAGAGGCACAGTTTGATACATGCCTTCTCCGATGAGCGCTGCTAAGTGTGTTTGTTGTCAGTGTTGTTGTCATAAATATCATGAAATTTCTTATTTGAAGTTGGGAACTAATGATTCTTTCTCCTTAATGTGCCACAGTGACTCTGCACCCTATTGTTTTCCACCATTTGAGAATGCCCAAGGATGTCATTATAACTTCATGTATCAATATTAAACCTTCACAAACAGCAGACTAAATGAGCAGTTATCTTTGTTTCTGAAAACAGTGTACTTTTGAATGTTTTTTTCAAACTTCATTTATCAGTAACTAGGTGTAGTCAATTGCTCTCCAGTATTGATCACAATATCTATAGCAGTCACAGAGTACCTTTGCTCAAGGTCACTGAAAGGTCGAGTTATGATCAATATGAATTGACTGTCTGCAAATAAATTTAAGTAGCTGACATAACTGAAAGGAGTCACTATTTAAAGTTAAGGTGGACCATGGGCTTAGAAAGGCTCAGAGACCATACGAACATGGCAGTGCCACAAGTCATCTGAACATGCACCACCAGTTCAACTGATTTTCCTACAATTAGAGGTGCAAAACTGTGGATTTAATCCTCAACATGCTTATTCTTAGGAATTAAAAAGAAAAACCATGGTCTTCAATCTTAGTCTGCAATGAACTGACTCAGTAGGGATCAGACTCACTGCCTTGAAAATAAAGAAGCTAATACTAAAAGAACAGATGCAGAGTCACTATTACTATGCTCCATTCCCACAGACTTTTTGTATTCTGTCTGTAGAGAACCCAAAGAAGGACAAACTCTTCCAACATCAAAATCCACACCTCGTCCTTCATCACATATTTAGACATCAATGTCTGTGGGCAACCACATCAAAATACTTTGTTGTTGAAACCAACAATCTAAAACTTTTTTTTGCTGGTTAATCAGTAGATTCCCATACTCCTTGTTGGCATTTTAGAGAAGATCTACCTGAGGATTTTAGAACCTCTCAGACAAAAAAAACCCCCAATAAATCAAACGAACAAAAACTCCGGAAAACACTGAGTCGAATGAGTGTATTAAACCTCAATGGGCTCTGACAACATTACCCAAGGGAGAGATGTCCCAGGTGGGACAGGTTCTGGGAGATAACCTGTGATCAGGTCGCTGGCCACTGGATGTCACTGCTGCCTACCCAAAGGTAGCCCACAAAACACTTGTGTGACTGCAAAAATTGTGGCTGTAGGAAACAGTTTTGCTGGAACCATTCCACATAGTTAGGCAATTTCTAATTTCAGAAAAATAGGCTCATAAAGCTCAAGAAGGCAATACCCAACTTCAAGAGTAATTAGTTTCATTTGTTTGCTTCAGCTCGAGCTGAATGAGAAACACTAATAAAGAGTGAGTTTGGGGGTCGCGAGCAGTTACACAAAGTTGCAACCATTGTGTTTTCACAAAGGGTATCTTCAACGGAGGCACTGCTTTCCAATCTCCTTCGAAAGAACAAAACCAAACATTCACCTGGAAGATTTTCCTATTCCTATCAGCAGGAAGAGCATATTAGTTTAGTTTGCCTAAAGGAGGTACCACCACTGCTCCTGACCACTGCAACCAACTACTCACCGTGAGCCTCACTTGAGTCAAAAATAATCTGCCCAACACCAAGGGAAGATCTGGCTTACATCTGAAAAAAAACTGAACTGAAATGATTTTCTATATTTAGACTGTAGAGTCTACATTATTATTGTTGTTATTAATTGAAGCCATTCATCTGGGTTCATCACATTAGTGGAGCAGCTCTACGGGTGGGATTTATGTGACCAAATGCAGATGTCTATCTTGCAGACATCTGAGCTGGGCTCTTCTCTCAGCCAGGCTAGAAAAGGAGATGCCATTAATGTGGGATTAACCTCATCCTAAACTAGATATAAAACCAGGCCAGATGAAATGCATTTTGAAGGATCTATTTCTCCCTGTCGGTTTAAAGGAAGGCCACATGAGCTCTGATGTAGACTTCTGAAGCCAGGTGAACTCATTCTCACTCCCTCTGACTGAGCTGGAAGAAAGCTGCTAAGGAAAAGAAAAATAGGATGTTCCAGGTGTTCAGAGAAGGAGGGTCAGAGCTCTGTGTTAATTCCTCCAGAAGGATGCCTTGAGTATTCCCATGGGATACTCTAGAAGAGGGAGCTCAGACCACAGGGGGCTGCCCTGATGAAGCAGCAGAACCACATCTGCTTCAGGATATCGGTAGTGTGAGGCTTCCCAAGGGAGCTGAGCCCTCCTAGACTGCTCCTGCTAGAGGTCTAACTCAGCTCCCAGTCCCAGCTGCATGCTTCCAGCCCTCCTTGCTGGGCTGCTTTTCTCAGATCTGTTCATGCTGAACCAGACCACCAAGGGGTTGGACAGGGACCAGACCTCATGCAGGAGAGAGCATGGGAATGCACAGCCAAAGCAGGCAGGGCAGCAGGACCAACTTTTCCTGGCAGTTGTGAGCCACCAGACCAGATCCGCCATCACACAAGGCTGCAGGGATGCAGAGCAGGCACCGTGCTGAGGGGAGAGACCACCCAAGCTAGGCAGGATCTCTCTTAGGGTTCCCAGTATGCCAATACTTCATCAAACCCCACTCCAAGACTTCAGATGTACCATAAATTTGAGTCCCAGCTGCGCTTCAGGCTTCACTGACACCTCAAGCTGCATTTTATGGTTGATGAAAGTGATGTTGTGCTAGAAGTCACACAAGATAACCCAAATCCCTCCCTATCCTTGCAAAAATTGTTTCCTTCCACAGAGGGAAATTCTGTGTGCACATCCCTATACAATTTCTATCTCCTTCCTTTATCACCTCCCCATTTTTACCCCATATAAACAGGAGCTTTTCCAGTCTGAGACACGCATTAAATGATGCTCAGCAAGCATCCTGAGGCAATTTGCCTGTTTTGGGAACCAACCAGACCTTATCAGCCAGTTTTTGAAGCATCAAATCCACGTGCTCCAGCTCAGACACCATAACCACAGGAATTACATGGACAGCATCCATACCTTTGGCCTCACCTCTTTACAGTGAACAACAAAAGCATCTGAAATAAACTCCACAAAGGAAGTATAGGTGAAAGACCTCTGTAAAGTCACTTTGTAAAGCATTGCCAACCAGGCCTTCTGGGACAAGTCATCTTTAACTGAGATATTAGAGGGCTTTCCTAATAAAAAGATACATCACCCATTAGCTCATATATATAACCCAAATGACATCCTCACAAGTGCAGCAGTCTTGGGGCTCAAACCATTCAAGAAGCAATTACAAAATCAATAACACATGCTGCGGTGATTACATTTGATTAGAGACAGCGTGGAAAAAAATAAGAGCAATATTCACCCACACCCCATCCTTAAAACAATAATTCTTTATTGTGATGGTTCTGGTATGTAAGAAAGTTTCCTCTTTATATATAAGGAAATCAAGCTGCTGTATTACTAGCAACGCACACAAATCAAGATTTTTGAGCACTAATTTAGGGAAAGAATGGAGCTGTAGCCATATAAAATGAGGCCTTCTCCTTCATTGCTGGGCCAAAACCCCACATCCCTTGACATCTTGGATGCAGAACCATATGCTTTGGTTTGGGCCCATCCCTCAACACCAACTTATCTGTTTATATTACATACACCCACCAAAAACCATTAGATTTTAAATCATCTATTGATGATTGACTGCTTTTGCAAATATCCTTACTTCAAGTTGACAAACGGCTTAATATAATAAATGTAACTCGACAAACTATGGCTTACTCAGAGGGAAAATTATAATAAAGTTCCCAGTGCGTTTGGGATTTGACAGGGCCCACACAGGCCAAGCTAGGAAGCCAACACAGTAAAGCAAGGAAATGGGAGACAGAGAAATGGAAGGGATCCGAGTGGAAATCAGTTGGTGAGGCCTCTCGTGCCAGAATCCGCTCCAAACCAGCCCGGCCCCACGTGTGGGCCCCCCATCAGCACTCCTGATGTCTTGCAGCACGAAGCACCCTTTCACTCGCTCGTTTGGGGGCCTGCACGCTCATTTCCATGTACAGCTGGACTTTTTGGTCCTGAAGAGCAAGCCAAGCTCCCATCTCCTGCCATTTCTCATGGATGTGCAAGCACAGTTGACATCACGCTCAAAAACTCCGTACGGCCGCAACACCGCGATGAGCTAGGGCTTTCTGATGTAGGAAAAAACAAATAAAACCCACTCAAAATGAATCTATCACAGCTCAAGGTAACAGAGGCACCACGGGAGGCTGAGAAAAGAGCCAAGTGCTGCACTGCATGGAAAGGGCTGGTTGGCTCCAGAAGGTCCTGACCCCCATTCTGAGCCAGGAGGCTCCTGCTTTGACCCACAGGGCAGTGCTGGGACAGTGCAGCCACGGTCTGTGGGACAGAAACTGAATACAAGGGTTTGCTCTCCCACTTTAAAACCTCAGCAGGTAAACCATGCTGCCTTCCCTAAAATGTATCTTTTAAGGATAAAAATTAAGCAGCTTGTTATGCAGTCGCTATTTGAGCAAGCCCCTCATGCTCAAATATTTAAAAGAGTCCTTTTGTTTATTTTTCCTCTCTCCAGTGGGCTGTTTGCTTGAGTCAAGACTGCCAGATTTGGTCCCATGGAACATGATCTAAATAAACTGCAGGAAGTGAGAGGGGGGAAAAAAATCTTGTATTGTTCCCTCATTGCTTGAATTGCCTGAACTGCATTCAGGTAGCCTGACCTCTGCAAACATCTGCTAACATGCACGGGGCTCACCCCCCTCCAGTTTGCAAAACCTGATATTAAAAGCATAAATATTTCTCCCCTTCTGCAAGTAAGTTTCCACCTTAAATAAATTAAATTGTGTTGCGGCAGTAGCTAAGGTGGTCAATGCAATTAAATTCAAAACCTGAATGTATTGAACTTTCTGCAATTATACATGGGTCATCTCTGGACAATATGTTGGCCATCTGGTAGCATCTGTGCTGTTCCCACTAATAGAGTTCCTGCTGTGGCTCCAGGCCATGACAGGCAGCACTAAGCAGGTCACATGTTGTGTCTTTCAGCCATATTTAGGTCACAGTTTTGGGGGATGCAGGAATAATCTCATTGCACAAAGGCAATGAAAATGAATAACCCCTCTCAGGTATTTTGAGCATTACAAAAAGTTAAAGGAATAGTTTTCAGGATTTTATCTGCTCCTTAGCCCCGGGATTAAGAGCAAATAAGTCAAGACAACTATTGCATTTAAAACTGCAAAGCTAACCCAGATATCTCTTCTCTCATCTCTTTAATAAGGCTCTCACAAACATTTGTTGACCTGCAAGAATAAGGTACTGAAAATAATAATCTCTTTTTCTCTCCCTCTCCTTTTTTTTTTTTTTTTTTTTGAGAAAGACCTAGTGATTCCTTTTTGTGCTCTGTTTTGGCCACGAAGAGATGTCCCTGAATAATCCTGCTTAATTCCTGCTGCACAAAATTGGCCCCCCAAATTCTGGGTTGGCCCAAGGGGGAGAGAGCGAGGAAGGGAGAAACATCAATAATTTTGCAATAAATCTGCTAAAACTGAAAGGCTTTCATGCCATGTTTTTTGCTATAAGCCATTTTAGCAGGCAGAGTAATAAAGAATTAGCCTGGTTTTCTGAAAGGGCATTGGTTTTCAAACAAGAGAAAAGGCTTCCAACAATTCCTGTATCACACCTGTGAACTTTAATTGCTTGAAGAGATGTACACGCAGTTGTATGTACCAAAGATAGAGTTTTAAAATAATTTACTACTGATGTATCTGCTGCAAAATTAATTTAATATGGATTTTAAAAAAACAATGTGCTCTGTCTCTTGACCAACATAAGCAATTTCAGTTTGACATCAATTAGTGAGTAGCTTTTACTCTTATAGACATATTTATAATGGAAAGGAGTGCATTTAGGCTTTAAGGTCCTGCCAACTAATCAATTTGATGAACTAATTGATAATAAATGTTAATTGACAACTAACAGCAGTCAATTAATTGCATTTCAAATGCAGCTCCAGGAAGCTGAGTTGAACATTATTCTACCTCAAGCTACTCAAATAATAGCTCAGCAATGACTTTGCAACAGGCTTCAAAGGTCAACGTGGGCTACTTTCCTATTTGTCATAAGATCTGGGAACATGTGTTCATAAAAAGCAGTGACCTGTGCACATGCCTGGTTTGCACTGTAATTCCAATATGATGGCTGCTCACAACACTTATCAACACCCCATTCATAAAGCTGTGCTGTGCTGCAGCTGCATCAGCACTTTCTCCATAAAAACCCAGGTTCAGACCTAAATTTCTCCTGTGGTGACACATAGGGCTCAGGTCTTCCAGACAAAATGGGCATTTTTTGGTAAAAGCTGATACTAATCAAGGGGCTTTGTATGTAGGGTGAAGAAGAGGAGTTGCTTTATCTTGTCTGCGTTTCATTTCCTTGAAATATTCCCCGTTCTTAAAATATTTCCTTGAAATAGTCCCAGTTCTTTTGAACTAATCTCTTTCAAGGAAACATTTTGGCTTTTTAGCAGAAACAAAAAAGGACAGAGCATAAATTAGATAATGGTGTGTGCACAGGTAGGATGATTTCTGGTATTTTCAAGCTAAACACGTTAAGAAACTGATAACTAATGCGGGAAAGGGACCAATTTAGTGATCACTTTTCATATTTTAGCTAGGTTTTGAAGGCTCCTAGATGGACACACAATGAAAAATCAGTGCAGGATTTGACACAATATACATATTCCAATTATTTAATGCTTGCCTACGCTGCATTGCCTGCCTTGCACCTTGCCTCTCCCCACCTGCACAGCTGTATAACACATCTCAGACTCTTTAATTTCCTTTGCCACATCTCCTTTGAAACATCATCTGCTCCCTCACCTTGAACTGCCACGGCTTGGGCAGTGTTTCAGAAACCCATCTCTCCTCACACAATACTTTAACCACTTTATACAAGTTCCCCCCTCCTCCAAAAGCAAGCTACTGGAAGAGATAGCACCCATCAGGCTCACAGAGCCCCTAACCTCTGTCTGCACCCCTGGGCTTTGCCAATCAGCTTTTTAACCCAAACCGTGGTGCCTCCTTAGCTGAGGGATAAGTAGTTACATCTAAATTGCCCTTTCAAAACCGAGCCAGAGCAAAAAAAAAAAAAAAAAAAAAAAAAAACCTCAGCAAGATTCATGCATTTTTTCCAGGACAGACCCCTGAATGTTACAATAGCCCTTATCTCAGAATTATAGTCTGCTGGCTCTGCTCAGGATCAGCTGCATCTCGTCTCTAATCCAGCAGCGAGATGAGACCAAGAGGGGCAGGAGGGGAACCGGCGGCTCCGGTGACAGTCGGGCTCTCACAACTCCCAGCTCCACTTGATGAGTTGCAGGTATTACTCAACTGATTAGTATCTAAGAGAAATAAATATCTAGGTGAAGAGCAGCTGGCCTCAGCTCGCAGTTAGATAAGAAAGAAATGGCAAGAACGGGAAAACCGGCAGGAGCAATAATTTCATTTTTACTGAGCACTGCTCGTTCAAGGGTGCACAGGAAGGCACATGTTCTTGCATCCAAGCTGGTTTATGGACTAGAGCTGGCAAAATTAGCCAGATATAGTGCAGGTTTCAGTCCCCAGGGCAGACTGAACTTATTCTTGTACTTGGTGCATGTGTCAAAATTTCTCCTTTTTTCCATTGAAAGGCTACCACAATAACAATATTGTGGGATATAAATACAGGGAAGGTCCTGGCAGCCCTTCTCTGCCACCAGGACATCACAAACACCTTGCTGATAACCTGCCCTGTGCTCTGCACACCCAGCCCAGCCCAGCCCCATGGGCACCATCTGCTCTCCACAGCCCCTGGAGCAGCTGCACCCAGGCAGGTCAAGTGCACACAGGACACCTGCATGGAAAACCTCCAGCTGTGGAGATCTGCCTCTGTAACAGGTTTTCCTGATTTTTAAAAAAGATTGTCTTATTCAGATTAATCTTTCCTGAAAACAGAAGAAAATAAAATTGCTTTTTCAAGCTGGAAGATCATACCTTAAAAACAACCAAAAAAATCATATCTGCACAGCAAGAGGCAGCAGAAGAAGGTTTAATCCCTTCTGCAGAGCTTTAACTTTTCCTAAGGAATTGCACAACCCTTCACACTACACAGCTGAAGCCCTATACTAGTGCTACCTTCCTTCCAAACTGTGA
Organism: Zonotrichia leucophrys gambelii; assembly: GCF_028769735.1. NCBI lineage: Eukaryota > Metazoa > Chordata > Aves > Passeriformes > Passerellidae > Zonotrichia > Zonotrichia leucophrys. The sequence goes on along the minus strand of NC_088177.1, from coordinate 4,017,063 downwards.
CCTGCCAGTAATTTTCCTTCCCTAAAATTTCCCTCCTGTCATGACAGATAAAGTGGCAGGGTCTACCATCCCTAATCGCTGGCCCCGGCTCCTGCTGAATTCCAATACCATGCACAGTTTAGTTATGGACTTTAGGCTGCAATTCATAGCCAGAGCATGGAGGAGATTTAATTCAATAGTGGCTGGGGTCACAGGAAGAGGGTGCCAAGAGTAGCAGACCCTGTAGTAAGATATCCTGAGAAAGACAGTCACTGGAGGCGCAGAATGTACTGGATGCTTTTGTGGGAGCTTACAGGAACCACAGGGGGACAGTAATCAAAGCCCTCCAGGAAAGTTAATGCTTTAGAGAGGAAAGCAGTGAAGGCTGGAGGGTGGGCTGGCAGCCTGCAGGGAGAAGTCTCTTGGTTTGAGATGGGTGTTCTTGGATTTCAACATCCCCACCTGAAAACAAAATAAATGGCTGGAGCTGGCTCATGCTGGAGAAAAGGAGGTAAACTGCATTAAATGGCACTGAAGCCCTTTGCCTCCATTTATTAGCTCTTTCTAGAACTCAGTAAAAAGAAGCAGCTTCATAAAGGGTTGCACGATATTTCTATGATATTTTTGTGCTCGGAAATGCTAAACAAACCAAGTCCAATTGATACAGGTGACTTTTTAGAAGAGTAGAAAACCATGTTTGTGGAAAATCCAGGATGAAAGCATAATCCAGTGAAGTGCCCCTCAATGCCTTTTTCACAGCGATTTTCCTGACTTTGCAAGGATAGCAAGGAGGGCCTGGCTTTTGGGCTGAAGGGTGTTTCTGCACAAAAGGAGATAATTAAAGGGAGGTTCAGGAACAAAACTACCATTGCTTGCAGGTACTCGCACTGTGTGCTCATTGCTTTGCACAGAAAGATTTTCAATGGAGCTTTTTAAGCCTTTACTGTAATGTTGGAAGTCATTTATTTTATACCATGACACAGACCCTACATTAAAACTATCACTGCCAGGAGTCCCTGCGAATGTAACTATTTTTATGGACCAAATGTTGTGGGTCAATGTTTTAACACGGGCTTGTTGTACAGTATATTGCTCAGTAAAGTGTCCCTCCACTGCAGGCGTTTAATGGTCTGTCTGTTGCGGAGCCCATTACCACAATTCTGCTCTCTTCCTTGGCTTTATTAAAGCCCAGAGAGTCAGAGATGCCCGTGGGTGGCACAGGGCACAGACACTTTTCTAAAGTGACCTGCAAATACTCCAGGTTTAAGGTGAAGACCCCCAGCACCAAGCGGCTGCAATCGCACAGGACCCCTTCTCAGGGAAAAACAGCTAAAAACTTCCACGATTTATATATATATATATATTTTTTTTTTTTATTTTTTTTTTAACATAACGCTGGGACCACTGTCCTAGATTTCCCTGGCAAACAGACAGAAAAAATTCTCTTCCCCCGTGCTGGGTGAAGCCTCCCAGCCCAGGGTTGGGATGATGCTACACAAGGGGTCCTGTCCCCATCCCAGCACTTCCAGCCAGGCGTTCATTTTTGGCGAGCTGCCAGAGGAGGGTGCTCTGTTGTTAGAGGAAGACCCTCCAAATTGCAGAGGCTGACAGAGAACAGAGGAGCAGGAATCCTCTCTACCTTACATCTCCCTTCAGGAAAGAGACACTCTGGTGCCTGCCTTTTTTTTTTTTTTTTTTTTTTCCTTTCCTCCCCCTCCTTTTTTTGTCTCGTTCTGTCACTCTCTGGTTCTTTTACAATAGCAACAACAATGATCTTGTCTAAATGATTTCACAGGCTATTATTCAGGCACTCAACTTTTAACATTTCAATTTTGTCATTTTGTTGCTACACAAAAGGTGCACTTCTCCAGTATAATGTTCTGAGAATTATGTCAATGAGCAGTAATGGCTTTTAACATTAACTTGATCATTAACAACTACATTATCTGTGGCATAATCAGCACCTCAGTCTATTGTGTCATATTACTGTACAGATTTTGGAAATGAAGGCCCAGTCTAAGCAAAAGTTCCCTGCATTACGCTGTGATTTTTCTTTTAACTGAAATGCTTTTAAAACACTTAATAATTTTTTGTGAATACTTTAAAATTGGGGTTATCTCAGTTTGTTTTATGTCTGGAAATAGCAAATATTTTAAAAAAAAAATTTTAAGATCATCCAGATTGGGATTTAAAGTAGGTCAACTAGGCAAGTTTATCTAAACCAGCACAAGATGCAGACCAATTCCAGAAAGGGTATCTACTTTGAAAGTTGCTCATATCCAAAGTCTGCTCCATTTTTACATCAGTTTTACTCAATCTGCCCCATAAATTTACCAACAGAAGCTCTGCAGATGTTAATGCTTTTATATTGCTAGACAGAGGGTTGCCAGTTTTAATTTGCCCTTGCCAAAGAGTCAAAGGTAACTCGAGAGTTTCCAGTTAATTTTCCATGTTTCCTAAATAAAATTGCCCTATGATTCACCTCCACACATCCTTCTTGTTTGTTAACAAATCCCACAGCCTTTTGTCCATAAATTCATGTTCTTGGGCACAACCTTTCCTGGGAAAGAAGGATCAGCATCCCTAATTCCTCTTACATACTAAGGACCAGTGGTTTAACTGCAGGGAAAGCCTTTACCACTCCAGATGGAAATAAATCTATTGATTTTAATTGAGCTATGCTGATTTGCTCCAACCAAGCACCTGCCCAACTCCCTGCTCTTCTCCAGGATCTCCCATTGGGATCTTGGACACGATGGTTGTGACCTCTCATAAATCAGGATGTGGTGTGGTAACACCTGACTCTGGTATTGCCCCATTCTTCCCAGACAGCAAAATAGCAAAGCCATGGGTAGGGAAATGACCATCAAAAGGTCACAGGCAAGGCAGGGCCAATCCAGGATCCAAGTGGGTTCTCCTGGCTCTCACACGAGAGCTTTATCCACCAGATTGTGTCTGTCCATGTGTTAAAGATGAAGTGCCATGGACTCGTGGTCATTATGTGCTCTGCTGCTTCCACACCTCATCAGCTTCGATGGCCCTACTGGTCAGTGATCCACCAGCCCGTGGTTGCACCCATGCTCTGGTGTCCAGGGGAGGTTTCCATGCTATCCAGGTTTACCAAAGGCAAATAGGAAAATGGTCCTGAAACTTGAGGGAAGGTTCTAAAGCACCAATAGAACCTGTATGGAGTCACACAGTAAGGGACACTTTTTTAGGATGAGCAGAGGTTCCCATACGGAAAAGGGCCTCCTGAAGTGGGAACAATCATGGAGAAGGCTCCTAGAATGGTCAGAGAATTGTTGAGTGCCCACTATGCAGTAAAAAACCCAAAGCAGCTCCACTCTGCTGTGATGGCAGAGGACCCTTTATCTGCCATTTTCCACTTGACATGTCCTGATACACTCTAAATGCACAAACAATGAGAACATCAGGTCACAGGCACTCCCAAAAATGGGGAAACCTGCAGCTTTGAAGAGGATGAGTGTTTTGTGGCTGCATTACTGTCTAACGCAGCCAGGAGCTGAATAGCAATGAAAATAATCATTTAGCTCTATGTGTAAATAATTTCATTCCAGCAACAGTTACAATCATAACAATAATGAAAACAATCACAGAGACTCAGAGAAGCATTAGAAAGATGCCACATTTAATTTACAGAGTTAGTTAAGCTAAGTCTTACATGAAAGAAATATTTTTAATATAGTAATTAGATATTTGTTGGAAAATTCTTGCCTTATTCTTCAACCAGTTTTTCACTGTGGTTATTTTTAGATGTTACTGTGGTTCCTAGTGTTGATAACACCTCTGGCTATGGGCTCAGAGATGTGCTTGGGCTGCTTCAGTGCTACAGCACCAGCAGCAATTCCACTGCTCTCCAATGGGAGAGAGGGATGTGGACACACTGCTGTATCCCCAGGGAACAGCAAGGAATTCAGGTTCAATTTTCAGGCTGAAAAAGTCTCCTTTAGAAACTGAAACCCCTGGGCATCTAGTGAGTGTGATCCAAGCAGAGCTCCTTGTGTTTTAGAACCATTTAAATGAAAAACTGAAACAAGATAAAATCTTTCTTAGAACTTTGTGAACAAGCATGAGTAGCATGAAATCAGTTTTAAAGAAGATGGAAGCACATGGGTGCCTGGACAGCTTTTCACAGTTGTGCCACTGGGATGTGGTTACACATCTCCACTTGGGAGAAGGCTCAGGTAGATTAACATTTAAGTCCACATGCCTGAAGTATTTCACCCTTAAAAGTGCATTCACTCCAGAAATAAAAACTTTGGTTTGCACACTCACAATGTCATGTCTTTGTTGATTTTTTTCCAGTAATTCCATTATCACAAATCACAAGACTGTCAAATACCCCAAGACTAGGAAATCACAGCCCAACAAGCAGCAGATGCCCTTTTGGAGGTTTTAAATAACATTCATTCATTTTTCAAATCCCACAACAAGAACTACCTACAACTTATCCACAGCAAAACCCAACACAAAGCCTGTAAAATGCACCACCCTACCTTATTCACTGCTTCTACTAATTTAAATCCAGGGACTATCTCATGAGAAGGAAAACCTAAGAGGTTTTACACAAGCTGTTTGTGTTTAAGGACAGAAGTCTAAGCTCAAATGCAACATAATTATGATGTCATTGAACACAGCAAAAGCTGCAGGACACACAGTGTTTTCATCACAGCACTACTACTGCAGGCACATTTGAAACACTACAGCACCTTCAGACTGTAATTATAACTGTTGTTGTTTCTGTGGTTTCAAAGATAATAGGACTTGTTCATAACATTTACACAATGCCAATGTGCTGCATGCAAAATACAGATCCAGTGTCACAGGCAAAATATTCCCACCAAGATACCTGCAGACCAGCAGGTTATGATTTAGTATCATTGTGAGCAGGAAATAAAAATGCAACACTGGAGATACAACGCCCAAATCCTTCCACCTAATCAGATAAACCAAGTTAGACTTGCCTGGTTAACTGAAGGACAGATTCATCTCTGGAGAAACAACCAATTCCAAGGCCATCGTGGCTTGCACGTCCTCATCAGCATTCCCCAACGGAGAGACATCATGAAAGATGAAAAAAAACTCCAGCAGCAAAGACAACTGACAGTGGTGGGGGGAAGTGGAGGGGGAAATTAAATCATTTACCAGTGTCCCTGCTCCCCAGCCTCCTCCCAGCCCATCTGAGGCGTTGGTGGGGTGGTGCCTCTCACCCCAGCACAGGGAGCTCACGGCTGTGCCTTCCCCCAGGTGCTGCAGGTGGGGTGTCCAGGAGGTCCTTCCAGCCAGGAATCACCTACAGCTGCTGGGCAGGAAAGGACAGAGTGGGTCTCACACAGTTAATGGATAAGTTCGCTCATCTTCACCACCTTGCTGTTCAGCTTCACCCACAGAGGTGCAAAGAGAGGCAGATGTGGCATTTGGCAAGCTGTCAAGGCACATCTTTCTTTTTAAAAGTAAGGTGCATTTCCCTGGCTGCTCTCAGCCCAGCCCTTCTGTCTGTGACAGCTCTGCTGTCAGCACTCAGGATGCCCTTTTCAAACACGGGCAGGGAAGAGCTGAGTGATACAGGGGAAAACAGCCATTTTCTCCAAGAGCAACCCAAAATGGAGACCTGCACTTTCCACCTCACTCTCATGCTGAGAGCTGCCCTCAATCCTTGCAGACAATTCCTCATGGAGGTGTTCTTTCACCAGACACCAGGCAGGCCAAATTCGCCTCCCTGGACTCACCAGCCATGGGTGCAGCCATCCTGCCACACACAGGGCCTCATGCTGCACCAGTAATATGACACAGGGTCCAGATGCCACCACCCTGACATCAATCATAGGCACAACACATAAACTTTCAGTTTTACCAGCGGTGTCATTTTTATTGTTTCATCCATCACACTGCACTCCTCACTCTGCAGGCAGTCTCTCCCTCTAAGTATTTCTTGGAGTTGTGGAGCCTGAGGACAGAATTGAAGCTTTGGAAGTATCATAAAGGTTATTCCCATTGACACCCACCACAATCTTATTGTCTCTCCAGCTAAATAGTAGGGGTCACTTGGAAAGTTAATGGTGATGCTGCTACTGAGAGTCTTGTGATGCCTGCACTTCCTGTCAGAAAAACACTCAAAGTGAATCTGAAATCAAAGTAGACAAAGCTAAAGTTCTGCTTATGAATGTCCCACCCAGTCATGGCAGTGTTGTCTCCTTTGATTTCAAATTCACTTTGAAACTCTCCAAACAGGAGGCACAGCTCTACCTTGGGAGCAGGAGATGCAAAGTGGAAACTCCACCCTTTTACTTCTCACGTAGCTGGTGCTAACAGGCCTAACAAAAGCCATAATAAGCCCCTAATGCCAATTCCAAAAGGGAATTATCTACCCACGTTACCCTTTGGTGCTTGTGCTTGACGGCATGGGCATACAGGGCTTTTTATTACTCCAGAAACCACTGAGTGCAAATGGAGCAGCTTGTTCCAGCTGAACCAGGACTTTCTGCATGAGAGTTTGGAAAGTAGTTTCCTTCTTGGAGCTGAGATGGGATTTTTCTGGCTGAAGCAAAGTGGGAAATTGTCCACAGTCCTTAACTTCCACTCCTAGCATATTTTCACTCCGTAATTTGCAAGCAAAACAGTCCAGAAAATGCTTGGTCAGAGCAACAAGTTTTTATAGCCACTTTATTTGAAAGAGCAGAATATTTTTGGTAATGTAGTTGGAATGACAGGCTCCCTAATTTTTCATTACAACATTTGCTGCTTTTGCACACATTTATACCTTTGGATCTAGAGACAAAATTGAGTAGCAACTGCACCATGAGTGGAGTCAGGAGGCACGAACAACCTTCCTCTCTCCAGAACATGGGGGGAACAATAGACCCACTGGAATGATAAGAGAGGACATTTTTCATGGGGACCAAAGCTCCCAGAGCAAGCCAATTCCTGCCTTCACAGTGCTCCTTCTTTCCTGATGACACTTAGCTGGGAGCTGGGAAGGGCAAAGCTGGCAGACTGGAAGATTGCCTAATGTGCTGTGACTGACATGTAATCGAATATTCAACCACTGGTCCTCATGTCGGTGGCAAAGTGAATATGACACCCTTCAGCTTAGTTGTGATCACGCCTCGTTCTTCTGCAAACAGTTCCATAAAGGTGCAGCCTGGCTCCTCGATGAGGCGGATGTGTGAGATGGGAGAGCAGTCACGGAGGTCACCTGCTGCTGGGAACGTGCTGGGGACCTGCCAGGGACTGACCTTTAAATGCCAACCGCATCCCCACCGCGCCCCTGCGCCGAGGTGGGACCGCCACACGCTCTGCTCTCACAGCCACCGTTGTGCTCGCTGACCTGGACAAGCCACCTGTTCAACATCAGAGGGGTCTTTATCTCTCAGAACATTTTTGGATCTGTCAGTGCCAAGAAAAAAAAAAAAAAAAGACAGACATACACGCACACACTTTAAAAAAAAAAGAACATTTGGACGTGAGAAACCCCAAGGGAAGGAACTCAGATGTTCGGGTCAGGCCTTAGAAAAGGTATCAATTCTTCTTTCCACTTAGCACAGGCTGCTGCCTGCCCAGGCTCTTTGTCTCTGCCCTCTTCCCAGTACAGAAAGCATTTCCCTTTTAAATGACATCTGAGCGCTGACATGCTGGAGGCACCCATCCTGCATCATCTCTGGCAGATGGTGCAGCTGGCCACGATTTTCGGGATTGCTTAAATAAAACCACAGTGCCATATCAAGAAATGTAGAGAAAACGCTCAACAGTGCTTAAGATGTTTAAACATCACAAACTGTCTAAGACTTCAGCTCGCTGCACTGCGCATTTTTGGTGATGTAACTGTTCTTATTGATGGCAACAGTGAAATCTCCATCATGACTCACTTCATTTTCTTTCTGGGAGGCAGAGGCAAATCCTGTGATATTCCTGCTCTGACCCAATATTAGATTCTTTCACCTTGCTATGCTAGGAAGTTTGGACAGCTGTAACAACACAAGTCAAATGCTTGAGGTTTTTGGAGAAGGGAGATCCCATGCTGACAGCATCAGGTCTGGGATGCCCTGATGCCATCAGACAAGAAGCTGACCCACTGCCACAGCCCACAAAGCCAGAAGCACCTCTGCATGGCTTTCACAGACATCCAAGCAGTTTCCGTGTAAGCAGCCATGCTCAAGCCAACATAAATGCTGTTTTTCCTTTTCCCCTATGGTTTTGCTTGCCTTGAGCTAATTAGCCTGATGGCCATTTCCCTGCTCCCCAGAGATACCACGTTTAGTGGTATATGTATTTTGGGAAAAAAAGCCTTTTAAGTGAAAATTGTCATTGTTGTATCCAGGAGTCATGTAGTTCTTTTCAGCTCTACAATAAGTCTTCAGCTTTTCTGCTAGTGATTAAAAAGGTGGGATACTGGAAAATAGTAATGTTAGGAAATATTTAGTCATAACTAAATAAAATGTGCTGTTATGAAAGTGAAAAAAGGGATTTAATTCCAACTTAGCAGGGCTCTTTCAAGAGTTTAAGCCCTGGCAGATCCCAAAATACATGAGATAACCTTGCAGCATTTGTGAAGTTACCACAAGAAAGCCATTACCTGTAGGGGTCAAAGGAGACCTCTCCCATCTGCACTGCAGTAAAGCTACTGAATCCAGTGATATCTGGGAGTCTGCCTAAAATTTACTGCCTTCCCCAACGAGAGAGGCATTTGGGATGCCTCTCTTGAGGCAAAATGAAGGGGCATTGTTTTTATTCTCCAAACCCTCCTCAGTGTCATCTTGTCTCAGGAAAGAGTGCCTGTCATGGCAAAGCGGAGCAGCTTGCAAAGATATTCAGAAGGTTCAACATGAAGCCAGTCCCTGAGAAGCTGGGCTGCATTCCTGTGCAGTTTCAGGCAGGTATTTATTTACTGTGCATATGGACTGGCAAACTTCGAGACATTTCTGAACGCCATCACCCGGGGGCATCACCCCAGCATCCTCCCATTGTCTTCCCTCACAAACTAGCTGGGAAAGCAGCAGGGAAAGGGCAGGGGGAGCACTCCAGAGCTGCTCTCACATCTCTCCATGAGGGCAGAGCCGTGAGAGGGGCAGCTGGCTGCCCACCATGGGGAGCAGCATGCGGCTCCACTCCGCACAGGCACCTCCGGCCGCAGATGTCGGCTTTTACTGCTCAGGTCTCCCCGATCACTGGGCCACCTGTACAGCACACTTACAGCAGTTATTCTCTTGCTGTTTGTGCTGGAATAATCTTGGCAGGAAGCAGCAGTTAAACCCAGGCATAATTTTTTACACCGTATGTAACGCAAAAATCACCTCTTTGGACAAGCAACACACACTCGTTGCCTTCTTGGTGGAATATGGTATTTCTTGTTCTGTCAGAAATGGTATTTAATATCTGAATGTCTCCATTCCATGCCTGGATTGCAATTCCTGAAAAAAAGAAGGGAACTTTTACAAACTCTGGATTTTAGATGTGGGATACTGTTGGCCCTTTCTCAAATGCCAAGATGGTGAAAGGCAGCCCCATCACAGAGTTAGGTTTGAATGGAGGCCTCAGATTCAAACACAGATCCAGGATCTGAATGTGGCTTTTGGATTTAATCCCATTCCCAGCCATATCCATTTGATGTAGCAGAACAGGCTATCACACTGGCTGAAAAAGCACTTGGAGCATCTATTGCCTTTTTTTTTCAAGTGAATTTCAAATTCTCTTTGCTCAAACTTAGAGAGAGGTGACATGACTGAATATTACAAGAACATCATTTGCTGCTGCTGCCACTGCTGTTGAGGATATACAGTAGGTTTTTCCCCTCTGTTTGCTTTAAAAATTAGGTTGCTAATGATAATGTTCCTCTCATAGATGATCTTGTACTTTTTAATGATACCCATAGTTTTCCTCCACATAAATGACTAAATCCTCACAGAAATCTCTGTCTTGATTAGCACTCCTGCTAGTAAAATTTCACATACTAAATCAGTACCAGCTGTAGCAAGAAAGAATGAAAAAGGCAAGTGTAAATGTTCCATATGCCCTACCAAATTGGCATCTGTGTCAGTAACCCTGTGTTTTTTTAAACAATTGTATACATACATTCTCAGAAGTGTTTTGCTCACAGGATTCTGCAAGCAAAATTTCCTCTGTTGGTACATCACTGAAATGTCACATCTAAAAAAACCCCAGCAAGGAGTTTTGCTGCTTCTCCTCCCTACGCCCAACCCCGGCGTGCCATTCAGCGAGTTGCCCCGAGTTTGCCACACCTTTGTTTTGGTGTCTGCTCCCCGTAACCTGACTCTGGGACACTCCTGCAGAGCTGCTCCACATTTAGCCCTCGGTTATTAGCAGCACCACCGAGAGCCAAAGCTGCTGAGGCTCTGTCGTTATTTCCAAGCTGAATCCAGAAGGACGGACTCGGGTTCCAGCCCGGCTGCTGGGGAATGCTGCTCCCATGAGCCAGCAGCTCGTCTTTCGCGTGACTCACGAGTGGTGATGGTGCAGGAGGGAGCTCAGCCCAGAGCTCTGACCCAGAATGGGCAGTGACTCAGCTCCATCCTGCAAAATCACCGTTTGGGTGCAGGGTAGGTGGTGGCTGCAGCCTCTTGGACGGGCCTGGCAGTTGTAAACTGGCTGAGCAGCACCTGCTCCAGAGCTCTGCTGTGCAGCAGGAAAAAGCCTGGGATACAACACAGTAAATATCAGCACAATGCAACTTCCAAATAACCAACTACCTCCTCAGCAAAAACACTTTCAAGTCACCTTATGCCTATCCAGCCACTGGAATTCAGTCAGTACGGCAGAACGGACTTCCAAAGTTAAACAAACACTAACTAGGGCTCCAAATGGGTAGCAAATGCCTCAGCCTGCTGTGGAAAGGTGATATGGAGCCAGACTGCCCGCTGGTGTGAGCCAACCTCACTTCACTGGACTTGGGTGGAGCTGTGCTGATCAGCACCAGCTGAGTGCCTGATCTCAGCACACCCCAAAGCCAGCCATCCTCTTTCCCTGGCATGGGATGATGCAAAGTAAACAGGAAAAATTAAGGAGTAGTTAAGGGCATTAATAGGATTTTTCTGATAATAATAAAATATTTCTCGCATTTCCAAAAGTCAGGAAGACCCTCTTTCCTCACACTCTTGGCCATGACAAAGTGGTGACACTTGTTCTGATTTTTTTCCAGTGCAATGTGGAGTGTATATTTGCACATCATGTCATGCCTGTCCATGGTAATCAGAAGCCATTATTTCCAAAAGCTCAAAATTCCCTCCTGGACTCTGGCATGCCAAGTTTTACTTCACAGTGATTTCTTTTCTTTCCTTTTTTTTTTCATGGCTGATTTATAATTGCGGCAAACAGAAGTTTATAATGGAAATGCTGACAAAACTGTAACTACAGTGTCACATTAACACTACCATTGCTGCATCTTTGTCAGACTTTCCTTTAACCCAATGAGCCAAGGCTTGGATCAAGTAGCAACAAAAGCCCAGAACACACAGGGCATAGGAGACAGAGTGGAGAAGTGGAGACAAAACTCCTGGAATACAATCCTTGCCTCAGTGAAATCAAAGGGATTTTATCCTTGGTGTCTAGTCTCACTTCTGCCAGACACTTGCTGTACGATTTGGACAAATTTATCCTCTGCAAAATGGACAGGAAAATCTGTCCTGCACTTACCTTACAAGTGTTGTAGCATGATTAGCAAATCACGCTCTTGAAGGAAGCAGGGGAAGGCTGAGGATAAACATAAACACTACCTACATATTTACAAAAAAAAATAGGCAAATATTATTCTAGGAATCCTCTATGCATGGAAGGTGGTGGGATTTTTAGTGCTCTGCCTGCATGTATTTATACAGAGACATCAATACAACATTTCCCTGCAACACCCTCATTATTTGGGTCTTCTCTCATGTTTGTGATTTTTAATTTTACTCCTGGCTTAGGTCTCATTCCTGACATTTTTATGTCGGTTTTGTATGCAATAATATACATACATTAGATGGTGTTGAAACCATCAACCCGAATTACTATTTTTAGCATGGTGCAGAGGATGGGACAGAGACATAAGTGACAATTAAAGAGAATATATTCAGAGCTGTCATCAGAAAATATTTTTTTTCTCTTGCCAGAAATCCTGGGTGCGTAGAAGGCAAAGTTTTTAAGGCAAAACATTCGGGTCATTCAAAAAAAACCCCAAACAAACCCACAAGTAAATGACATCACCAGGAGGCTGGGCTGCTCTAAGGTTCCCGATCGCTGACTTTGTGAGAGAACTCTTATTTGCTCCCTCAAACTGCTGATCTGCCTCTCTGCTTCTGTACTACCCATGCACAGTGCCTGCAGATGTATATAATTTACAGAGCTTTCCTCATCAAGGGGATTAGGCAGCCCTCTTTCAATATGTATAAGAAGTACAAACACACACTTACCCACTATGTTTTACGCCTGCCTGCAACAAACAGCTGAACAGATTGTGATGAAATTCAGACATTGACAATCTGACAAAAAACTTCTTTTTTCCCTTAAAATCTGGCTTCCAGAAGTTTTGCAAATCTAAATATTTTATTTGAATACCGCAAGGGCCCCAATCTTATGGAAAGCCTACGAAGCAAACATGGAGATACGTGTAGTTAAGGAGGGGGAGAAAAAAAATAGCACAGACACATACACAAAACACATCTATTTGGTGCAACTTGCCAATTTTCACAATGACTCGGGTGCGTTTTCTCTGCCTGGCTCCTGAGACTGTAACTAGACTCCTCTAATAAGCACTTTTTGCCCACCAGAGTGTCAACGGTGCTTTAACAGTAGTTTCAGTGTCAAATTGCCCTTTCCTCAGCAGGGATTGTTAAGCCTTTCTGTATTATACTTCCAAGACTCTCACGAGCTGGAGTTGGGAGATATAATATTTTCTTTGAAGTTTGCATTTCACAACACACTGGGATGCAAACAAGCTCCAGTTTCTCAGTAGTCAAACAATTCTGGCACACAGGGACTAGGACTAAATATTGTACCAAATTTTCTAATTACGTCTTTGTGATATTTACTACACGATGTTAGGTGAAAGCAGATCCTAATCAATATAAACCCCCTTGTCTAAACAGGACATCTGGGCTTTGAAATATTCTGTTTGTTGTCTAGAAATTACCCTGTAGCAAGCCACTGTAACAATATAATATCTTAGTCATGGAAAACTTTGGAGTATTTCTGATAAACTTATCATAAACAGATGAGTGCTTTCTCTCTCTCAGTATTAAGGTGATGTAAAAAGTGAAGATAAAAGTCAGCTGTATGCATAAAATCACAGAGGCTTTTGCCAACAAAATGCTGTGTTTACAAGTTTAAAAGATCCAAAGTCTGAAAAGGCAAAAAATTAGGATTCTTAAAGTAACACTAACTCAGCCACATGGCACATCCTGGCAAGCACATTTAGCAAAATAAACATTAGCATATTCATATACACATTTCTAGAGCAACGTATTTTTAATGTGGCCAAACTAATTCAACAATGGGAATCTCAACTTTTCTCATTTCAAGGCCAGATTCTCAGCTGGCAGAGACATATTATTTCAACAAACCGACATCACCGACAGCAGCGGAGCAGCCGAGCCGCCTCCTCCCGAGCAGGCAAGTGCCAGAGTCTGCTGCACTTGGGATGACAAGTCTCTCTTTCTGACTTCATTATCAATATTCATACAACAAGACAGACAGATGTGACTGAGAATCAGCTCCTCAGATAGAATCCTGAGCCTTCCACCACAAAGGCATTCGTGAGAGTCACTTTTCTGCCTGTGTTTTGTCACGTAAGGGAATCGGGAGGAATCCAGCCCCCCTGGCAGAAGGATTTCACAGCACAAGACAGGGGCAGTTGTAAGTCTTTGGCCCTGAATTTTGGATGTCGCTGATTTTCACCGATTCTCTCGGCTTTATCTGACAATTCCTTGACTTGCTCTTCCGACAGCAACAAGCTGCACTGGAGGGGAGCATCTCCCCGCTCATCACAGCCGTGTCAGCGCGGGCTCCATTCCCACACCCCAGCCTTCCCACAGAGAAAGTTTTGTGTGCCGAGGACATTCTCTGTGGATAACGAGGCAGATCCGGGCTCCCAGAGCAGCTGCCTTTGCAAAGCTGGCTTATCCCATCACCCCCGAGCTGCCCTTGGTGGATGGAGAGGATCTCTGGATGGCGCTGGGCCAGCTGCACCAGCCCTTCTGCCATCCCAACCTCCCGGCACATCCATCACACCAGGGCTCCACAGCCTGGGATAAGGGGATCTAAAAATGACACAAAGCCCCCTTTGCCCCACCTTAATATGACCTATGCTAAATCCAGCTTGGCTGGGGCTGAGGATCAAGGCCCTTAGACACTCTTAACTTAATGCTCCAGGTAGGAATGCAACTCCCCCCCATCAGCCCCTGTTTATTTTTATTTTTCCAGTGCTCAAGGTCCTGCTCAGGACTACAGCCCCACTGAGTGACACGCTCCATAAATATGGAAAAACCACAAAATTCTCAGTTTAAAGTACGGTTACATGAAGAGAAGGCAGCAAGAGGCAATTGCATGCAAGTTGTTTGTATATACTATGCGTACATAGTTTGGTGTTTGATATGTTTTTTTGCCAAGGATCTTGAACCTCACCCAGCTGGACTTGGAGGCATCCGGAGCAAGTTGGTTAATTGCTAACAGCCTTCATAGAGACACACAGGGAATTAATCCTCAGATCACCTCTTTTCCCCTTTGCAATTCACAAAAAAAAAAAAAAAAGAAAAAAAAAAGAGAAAAGCTTAGCTGTCCGCACTATTTCCAACAGTAAATGCTACCATTTCAGTGTTAGATATGAAAGGAAAAAAAATAAAACTGGAAAGCACTTCACACCTTTGAGCTCTGTAGCCTGTTAACAAACTGGAGAGATATTGGCAAAGAGGTTCAAAAGTTAGTAGGGGCGACAGACAGAAGAACAGACAGTGCAATTGCTTCATTTCCATAAGTGCTCATGCCAAAAAAATCAGATCTGATTAATAATTAAAAAACAAACAAACAAAAACCCCCATTATTTTCAGAATCAAGAATAAGCCTGACTGGAAAGTTCAGAAAGCCCCGGACATATGAAAACAAAGGGTTATGGGGCAAATCCCGACTTTGAGGGGTATTTTAAGCCCTTGCACATGAGTTTAAGCCCTTGCACATCCCACAGGGACATCCACCCTCCCCTGGGACCCTCAGCCAGGAGCACTCAGGGCACAGGGTGGGAATGGGCACCTGAGAGCCCTGGGCCAACTCCCCAGAGAGACCCCCAAGATCTAAAGATCCCCTGAATAATCCTATTCAGGGACAAGAATTATAACCATGAAGGGCAGAAATGGAGGGAAATGGGATCCTTCCTCAGGCCCCTGGCAGACACGGGGAGGACAATGGGGAAATCAGAGCTAGCACAAAAGTTTCCTCGAGTGCGTCTTCAGACACTGCGGTTTCAGATGAGAATTTCCAGAGGCAGGAACTAAAAGAATATTGTGATTTTCTTTGGGGGATTAATCACTTAGCCGCTTGTTACCTTTTGTTAGAGGCATGACACCCCATAACCTTGCTGCACAAGGCACCAGATGTCCATTTAAATGTCAGTTTTGAAGGAAAAAATGTTTGTTTTCCCATCTGAGTCCACAAAGTTATTTTCTTTCTGCTAAAACCCCCATGAATTTTAAGGCGAGCAGACACCAAAACGTGTTACAAATGATACAGAGGGGTGCTGAGTTCTCTGGGTGAAATTAAATAAATAAATAAAGGCAGTCCTTCCTCCTGCTCGCATTTGCTGGGGACGCGTATCCCATTACAAATAAAAAAAGTATTAAGAACATGTTATGAAAAATAACAAAGAATAGCAGAGAAATCTAAAAGTGAGTGGCACTTCAGATGGAGTTTAGCAAATTAAGTCATTGACCTGAAGAGGAGATTAATACCAAACAAGGTGCCCCTTCTTCTGAAGTAATGAATATTCTTCAAACAGCAAGGGAGCACTGACTGCTGTTTGATGCTGATGACATTGAAAATTTAGGAGAACAGAAATTCCATCATTTTTCATTTGTATGCAAATGCGCCTGTTCCAGAAATTAACCCCTGAACCCCATGTCAGTTTTCATCTGGAGGAATTCTCTTCGCTCGCATCACACAGCGCAGCCTTTGCTGCTATCCTGGGGTCACTGGGGCTTCCCCACACACAACAACACAAAACCCTAAAACATAACAACCAACCGAAAAAAAAAAAACCAAAAAAAAATAAAAAAAGGAAGAAAGTAGGGTGGGGGAAATTGGCCAAATCATGCCAGGCTTTGTTTCCCCCCATTAATGGGGTATAAAGGAGCAATAGAAGCCAAGCCTGTTGTAAAATGCACATCTCTAATGCCTGGCTCTGGGTCCTGGCATCATTGTCATGCAAAAGGCAGCTCTACCTCTTTAGGCAGAGCAGCACCCACTAATCACTTCCACTGGTGTTAAGGTGAACCTTGGGCCAATATACAACCCGTATTACTCTTCCTTTCAGCTCGGGCTTCCACTGTTAAAAAGTTCCTTTGTCACTTAGCACCTTAGACAAATGCGACTATCTGCATCTGAAGGGGAAAGAGATGATGGAGGTTTTTTAATTGATGTGGATTTAATTATGCTAATTTAGACAGCTGTAAAGCCTTTTCAGTAGAGCTGCATAATGGGACCAGCAAATACAGGTGTCCTTCACTGCAGGCGCTTAATGTTTAACCTCAGTCGTTTTGTAAGGAAGGGAAAATGCAAAGTAATGGTTAACCAGCAGAAAGCTCTATTTCTTGAGGACCTAAAGAGGACTCTTCACTTTGATTCTCCCTGCAATCCCATTGAGGGCTGCAGAAATCCACACACGCTGAGCAGAGCACAAATACTTTTCATTGCAGTGATGAAGATGAGGCTGAGGCAGAAACAAGAGGGTTCCGGTCTGCCACAGACTTCAGCGTCCTGCACATCCTGTCCTTTGCTCAATTTAGGCCATCTCTAAATAAATGCTTAATTTGAGACAGCCCTTTCTTGTCCTCTTTTTTAATCTTTTGTATCTGACCACCTACAGCACCAGCAATGATTAAAAGCAGTAAGGTATTTTCTTTGGGTGTCTTCTTGATGTCTTATCCAGACCCCTCTGAGGCTGCTATGCCTCCACCTTTCCCAATATTCCTTATCCCACACCCTACATCCTTTCTCTAGGCTGGAGCTAACACCTCCAGGGGCCATTTGGAGATACAATTTCCAGGTTTGGCTGGAGTTTGGCCAGTTTGGCTCCCCAGGGTGGTCATGCACCATGGAACATCAGCGCTGCTCCCAGGGAAGAGCAGAAATCCTTGGACAAAGGTGAGGAAGGGACCACTGAGCTTTTTAAATATAGAAAGAATCAAGGCCCAGATGTGGCTGGAACCAGATGATCTCTAAGTTCCCTTCCAACTCAAACCTTTCTATGATTTTATGATTCTGTGATTCTTTGCCAGAGGCAGCCTCAGTGATCAGGTATCATGTGTCCCCTTGGGGCTCTCCTGTTCAGTAGCACTGCCTTATTTGTATGACCACTACTTTTTCTTTTTTCTTTTTAACAGAAATTGTTATTTATTAAGCAGTTATTAGAGTAGGAAAGAAACCTTTGGAATACAAGTTCTGGTAGACTTCACTGAAGCAATTTCAGGTGTTACTGGCTGATTTACTCATCACTCATTGCTGGTGCAGCAAGCACAGTCTGCTCAGGAAGGAGGACTTTGGGCTGTGCTTTCCCCCCAGAACATCTCTTTTCCAAAGGAGTGCTGCCAGACTGGTGAATATGCTGGAAATATGCATTACACCATTAGATGGAGTTGAGAGAAGATTAAATCCAGATACACAAAACTATCCACTGCTACATCTTTAGGTCTCCTGAGGCTAAAGAGATTGCAGAAGTGCTCTCCCAGCACATGATGCAGAGCGAAGCCCACTGGGAGCTGCTCTGCCTGTCTGTGTCTGTCTCCATCATGGTGGCACCTGGGCACTGCACTGTCTCTAATCACTCCCAAAGTGCAGTAGAAATGGTCTTTTATCCCATTTTACATCATGCTTATATGGTTTGCCCAAAGTCACTGGGAGCAGAGATAGAATTTCAGATTTTTATTTTTTTTTCCATTGTTTGATGCCTCATTGCAACCCCCTCTTTCCCCACCTTTTCCCTCCCTGTCTGCATTTCACCCTCTTAGCTCCAGGCACTGGCTACGGCAATCCTCTCCATTTTGGCAAGAGTTCCTGTTCTGGGAAATGCTAATGATGGGCACTGAGGGGTTAGCAAAGTATTGTTCTTCAACCAAATTTCCCAGCTTCCAAGTCTGCAAATTTGGCTGCCTGGATACAAATGATTCCCCCCAAACACAAAGTCTCCTCATCTCCTCCTCAGGAACACCAAGTGCAGAGTGCTCCACAGCTATTACATTCACATGCATGCATTATATAAGCACAGGCTTGAGGAACTCGACAGTGACAGTGTCAGTCATCCTTCCCTTCACCTTCTCCTGTGCTCCAAAGCTGGATTCAGCACCTGAGGGCTCTCATGGCAGCTGAAGGGCCAAACACCAGTTAATCTGGGAGATATCCTTCCCAACAACCACACCTGGCTTCCTGGCCCGCTTCCCCCAAATTCTCCTTGGTTGTTCTGGCAGCTGGGACACCAATAATGTGCTTGGGGTTGGGCTGAGCTTTCCTCTTGGCTGCTCTGAGCCCTGTGGTGCCATTTTCCTTCACTCACCCTTGGTTATGGTGAATGGTCTCCATTACATTTTCAAATAACCTGATATCCACACGAAAGGCTTTGGGGTAGGCTTTATTTCAAGTGTTATCAATTCCTACGTTTGCACGATGCAGAAATGTAAGAATTGGTCCTAGAGCCAACCAAATCCTGGTGCTTAGCCCAGCAGCAGATCCAATTTCTTCTGCATACCCAGGATAAAAATGCACAGGCTCTTTACCAGGGACATACAACATACCAATGTGAGCACTCTGTTCTGTATTTTAACAGATTTTAGGAATTTGTGGGAATTCTCTTTAACACTTGGGAGGAAAAGATCTGAAGAAATGCTCTAACAAAAAAAATATACAAATGGGTGCTTTGATAACTATAAAGTTGCTTTCTTGGACCGAGAGCCCACATTAGGAACCAAATAAAATATTTAAAAGCAAAAATCTTGCAAAGTTTCCTCCCGCAAAAGGGAAAATATGGTCTATGCTATACCAGACCTTCCTTTTGCAAAATCTGTTTAGGAGTTGCCATGAAACAAGCAGGATTCAACAAAGAGCTTGACAATTTCTGTTAAAGTTGCATTTATACATATTTCTAGGAATGTTTGGTTTGATTTTTCTTTAAAACCAAGAATCAAGTTGCATTTCAGACCACATATAAATATAATTTTGCTCTCACATAATGCTTTTGTATCTGGTGTAATTCCATTTACTGCAGTGGTGTTACCTTTCAGTTACCCTAATGGGAACAAGAGCAGAATTACACTGATAAAAAAGCTGCTCATAGAAAAAAACAACAAAGGAATAAATACTTCCTGTGGCTCATTTAGTATATTTGTTTGTCCAAATTGTAGCAAAGACATTTATTTCAATGAATATTGTTTGATCAGCAAGAGTAAACACTGATATGTCTTAAACTCCAACAAGCAGTTTTTACAATTCATCAAACAACACCTAAGATTGTTTAGCTGGTCAACTAAAAGAAACAACAAAAGGTTCCAGGTCATATAATTATACCCTTCTGTTTCCCAACTTTCTTAGAAATCTCTGCCTAAAAATAATCCCAGCATCCGGATGCCTTGCAGAATTGGCTTATTTAAAAACATGTAAAAACTCTTATTGCAGCCTTAGCCATTTTAAGGTCTGGGTGCTGACACAGTGCTTAGCACTGCTATATACCGCTTTCCATCTCCAAAGCACTTTACAAACATTAGCTAATTAATCCTCACAACACCCCTGTGAGGTAGGTAGGTAAGTATTGTCATCCAATTAGGTAAGTATTAAGCACTGTTATCCCACCAGATAAGTATTAAGGTCTCCCATTTTACTGGGGATCCTGAGGACAACAGGTTAAGTTGCTTACCAAAGGTCACAGGGGGAGCTGGTGGAACAAAACTTGGGATGCTTTGGTTTCTTGGGGGCTATTCAGGCATCCAGGCAGCATCCGGGGCTGCTTCCTCCACAAAGGCATCCCTCACCATCCACATGGAAATTAGGGCTTTCTATACCCCTCCAAGACACACAGGGATGGGTACAGCACGGTGGAAAAGATGTGCTTGAGAAACACAGCTTCCCTCTTTTTGGGGTGGGCAAGGATGGCATTGCCCAGCAAAGCTGTCAGGAAGTTTTTAAGAATAAAAGTCTTGGATCAGGGCATCTTCCTGTGGGCACACACAGACATCCATCCAAAATTATCACCAGGCCTTGCCAATCAAAAGCTCCTTCTTCCCCTCTCAATTTGCCTTTCTTTCCCACTATTCTATAAAGACGGACTCATATTAAAGTCTCACAAAGATATAAACCTTTCCACTGTGGTTTGCATCTTCTTAACATAAAAAAAGCCCAACTTGAAGCCCCAGCTCAGAGGCTTCCACATTTGTAAGGGAGGCTTGAATCCTCAAATACACTTGGTGGGACAAATCCCTTTTCAGAGGATCTAGAGAACAGGACCAGCCCAGCACGCTTTGGGTTTAATCAAGTCTCAACAGATGTCAAGCTGGTGAAATAACATCATCTGTCCCCCAGAGACAATGCCAGCGTTCACATCTGCTTCCAATTTCACTTCACTGCTGGAGAAAAAGTGAAAGCTCCTACTGTAACTCCACTTGGAGCTGCAGCTGAAAGTTAAAAGAGTCCTGAACAAAAGTCTAAATTGGACTCGGTGATCTTGGAGGTCTTGGCCAACCTAAATGATTCTGTGATTCCCTCATTGACTTGGAGCCTGATGGGTTTTGTGAAGTCACTGAACTCTAGACCACGGTAAGAAAGCCCCAAATCAGGAAAACCCGCCATGAGTGAGCCTGCAAAAGGTGCAATCCTTGTCAGGGCACATTTCAGGGTCTGCCCAAGGGCCCATCACTTGTGATGGACAGTCAGGACTGTCCTCTGCTTGGCAATTTGGCACTCAGCTCATGACAATGCCATCCAGCTTTTCTTCTGGATGCAAGGGACCAGCACAGAGATGCTTCAGCTCAAGCTGGAGCTGAGGCAAATCCCAAGTGTTAAAAAAAAAGAAAAAAAAAGACCTTGACTAGATTTCAACTGCGCTGATTTATGTTTTCAAGTGGAAGGTGGTTTTAGCTGAAGTAAACTACACAGTTTTTAGAACATTCAAAATTCATGGCAGTTTGATCCCACAGGACGTCAAACAAACACAAATGATTTGCCAGGAATCCCTACAAATGGAAATAACCAAACCACACACGGTTCCAGCAAAAGTCTTGAACCAACTCTAAGGCAGGGAAAAATAAGGATTAAAATGCAGAATTTTTATTTTATTCATCTACACAAAGACATCTCCAGTGCAATGCACATCCAGATCAACTTCACACAAAGAAGGAGCAGAAACACAACTTGAAACTCAAAACTCCTCCAACCCACAAACCAACAGGAAATAGACAAATGAAAATAAGAGTCATGAAAACATAAGGTACATTTAGATTCTCTTGCACTCACTGGAGTGGTTTTATTTTAACACAGCGCTGAAATAGAAAAAGGAATTAATCTGAGAAAGCTAACACAAAATGCAGGTAACAGACATATCATGTGTGGTACAATCATAAGAAAGAAAACAGAAAACCAAAACTGTGACAAGAATGTGCTTAGTTATATTCTTTCAAGCTTGGTCTGCCAGCATATTTTCCTTTTTTCTTTTTTGTTTTCCTGTGTACTGGTCACCAGTGTCTGCCAAAAGACTTTTCATGGATTTCTGCAATTCCATTCCCCCCCAAACGGAGGAAATGATGTTTCTCCACAACCACAGGACCCAGCTGTAGGTTTTACACCACGATTTGTAGCTGTAAACTAACACAGTGACACGCCACCCCCCTGCCTAAACAACCAAGACCAAGCCAGTTGCAAAAATTCAGTGTGGGTTATGTGCAAAATGAAAGGATTAAAAAATGAAAAGAGCATTCACTTCATGTTGCTCCTTTAAAACATTATCACATAGCTCCTTTTTTTTTTCCTAACCTGACCTTTTTTTTCCCAACGGTTTATCTATAACTTAATATAACTAATTCTTTTGAAATAATGTTCACAGTTAGCATAATTGGTGTTATATAGTTCTAATGTACATTACAGAATATTCTGTCACTAGACACTAAATTGAAATTTTAAAGAAAATGATAGAAATAGCTGTAAGGGAAAAAGTACCCTTTTAAATCTAATTTGCTATGCACCGCAGTAGGGTAATGGATGCAATGAAAGTTCCTTTATTGAGTTCCCATGTCCAAAAGGTATTTAGGTAGCAAAGGATGTTAAGCAGACCCCCTGTGCTCCTCCTTTAAGTAAAGATAGCAGGAAATAAGGTATATAGGTTTGTGTCCTCCTGATTTTTATTTCCTCAGGAGTACAACTTATGCAAAGGGCACCTTAGGCTACTTGGAGGATCACAAAGGGTGCCCTCGACCCCCTCGCTGTCTGCATGAATAGAAGCATCTAAAGGATGGCTGAAGCCATACAGCGAGTTAAATCCTTCAGGTGGGTCTTTTCAAATTCCAATAGTGAGGAGTTACTGGAGAATTGGTAAGGATTTCACTAGGCCCCAGCAGGTTTGAGATCAAAAGCCCTGGTTAAATAAAAGCCTGTTGGGAAATCTTAAAACCTCTTTGTAATGTAACTTTAAAAAGTTAATACAAAGAGCCCTTAGACTGAAGCCTGTAACAGCATGAACAAAGAGTATATCAAAACTGATTCCATTAAGGGAAGGCAGACAAATAAATTCATTTAATTTAAAGAGAAATCAGATATATTACTCTGCTAAAAACTAAAAAGCATATCAGGAAATAAAAGCCAAACAGATTTTGCAATACACATGCACATAGAGCTGTGAATAATAGCGATAGATATATATAAAATCTATTTATAAATATCGCTCAGAACAGAGAACAGAACATTATATACACACATATATGTTTAAGTATCAATTTATCCAATATGTGCATGTGTGTGTGTGTGTATAATTCTAATATATACATATTTTTATCATTTATGAGGCCTCACGCTGGGCTCTCAAATCTGCACTTAGATGTATCTATATAAGTATCCAGAAAAACGCAGCCCAAAGAGCCCCTGCATTCAAACTGACACAAGACATTTCTCAACCCAATTAATTAAAAAAGATGGGTGCTCATCAGTCAGCTGGCACGGGATTTTTCTCCATCATCTTGCCAAAGTGTCACAGTGTTAGTTGCGCAGCATGTTGGAAACAGAAAATCTGGGACTGGGATTTCTATATCATTTATTAGCTGACCTCTTTCCGAGCAGCTCTTACACTTTTAACTCGTTGGGGGTCCTGCACTGGAGGCAGGAGGGCAGGGGAGGGAAGATGGAGAATCACATGGAACCATTTTTGTTGGGAAAGCCCTGTCAGATCATCCTCTGGGCGAGATGCTCGGAGATCTCGTGTTGGACACCCACACTGGGGATTGGGCAGCATTTCCTCCAAGCAAGCAGTGTCCTGAGCATCCTATGAGCAGGGGAGCACTGTGTCCCTGGGGAGCATGGCTGGGGGTCCCTCACTTCACCCAGGATGGGGTCCCTTGGGTGCTGGATGCTCTGGACCCGAGGGAGGAAGGGTCCTCTTGTCTCCCAGCTCACTGTCCCCACAGCAAACATTCACTGGGAATTTTGCTCCCTCTGCCCTCCAGGAAAGGAAAGGAGGGGATGAATTTTGCTGGTCTGTGAGGCTTTTAATATTATTATCACAGGGGAGTTGTGGCCATCTCCTTAGCTAGGAAGCACATTTCACTGTTTGAAAAATAACATTTCTCTCACAACTCCATAGGCTGTGCACTAGAGGAGGGAGATGTATGTGTGATTCAGCTGAGGGTGAATGCCTGCAAAAAGTCATGCTCTATGGCATTTTTTTAAAAAAATTCCTTTTCTAAGAAAACTTTCCTTTTATAAAAATTTTTCGTTTTATAAAAATCTATAAAAGTAATTAAAAAAAAACCTTTAAATTCTGACATTTTAGTTCAGCAGCACTCATTTAGTTTGCACATAGTGAGGGAATGGGACCCAACCTCATCCTCTAAACACTGCCCCTACAGCAGAAACAAATCATTCTGTCCCTCTGCACTTTAATAACATTTTTTTTCTGGAGATAAGAAATCAGCAAGATGTTTCACATATGGTGCCTTTCATCCCAGCGAGCAGCAATGGTTTCACAACCTACACTAGTGACAATTATTTTATTTTATTTTATTTTTTTATTTTATTTTATTTTATTTTATTTTGTTAAAACCCTTAAAATGCACGTCAAATCAAAGCCTCTTAACTGTAGGTATGGTTATCATTTTAGCAATGGCATTCCTGGTGATTTTGGGTGGACTCCACCAAATGCATTCAGCGACCACTATTTATCAGTAGATCATTACTCTGTGCACCAAATCACTGTGGTGGCTGACAAAGAACTGCTCTTTGCATTAGAAGTCACAGAAAAATGGCAAAATGAAGGATTTCAGATGGAGATAACACCACAAGAAAAACCCAGGTGAAAGAAATTGGTGTTTGGGAACCTTGGTCTCAGTGCTGTGAGTCACATTCTTGCCCTAGCAACAAGTATCTAATAATCACAGGAGATAAATGTCCCTTTTGACCCTTTGTTGGAGAGAAAATCTCTCTGAAAACACCGTATCTAATAATATCAAAGGTTGTGGTGGCTTCTGCATGGCTGGCAATTTTTAGACCAGTAGAGGATGAGGTTTTCTGGTTCAAACAGGAATTAATTGAGGGAAGTCATATGGCTTGTGTTATACACGTGACACCAGATGATCCAAATAGTCCTTTCTTGGCCTTATAATCTACAAATAACCTTGTGGAGGTACTGCTCTCCTGTGGATTAGTGGCAAACCAATGCTCCTCTTGCTTGGATGAGTTTTCTGATCTAAATACCACCCAGACCTGCGTGGCCTACAGGATTTGACTGGATCACGGTCTCAGACGGAGCCACGGCCAATTAATGCCAGACATGAGATAAACCAGGGTAGGACACGCTCCACTTCAGGTGCTCTGTGATCCTGGAGTGGCATTAGCAGCCACATAACAAGACAGCTCTGAAACACAACACTTTTGCTATAAAGACTGTTATAAATATTGTTTTACCCTCGCTGTCTTTGCATTACCTTGCACCATAAGGCCCAGGCTGTCAGACACCGTGGGGCTCTTTGGTTCTGAATTAATCACCTTCATCTGCAAGAGCAGGGTATCACTGTGGCCAGTTTATAATCCATAAAAATAATAAAATTCTGCAATGATTTGTGTAACAGGACAACCCATTCCTGTATGGAAAATAGAGCATATGGGGTTTTGCCTGTCTTGCTTGGATTAGGAGGCAGAGGAAATACCTGGCTGAGCAGTGCTCAGGAATTATCAGGTGGATGATGTTACAGGAACAAGCTGGGTCTTTATTTATTTGCTTTACATGGATGACTCCGAGTTCAGGTTGATGGAGTTACATAAAGCTGAGCCTCCTCCTGACCATGCCACAGCCCTGGCTGCTCCCACTGATCCATCAGTGCAGTTTTGCTGGGAAATCTGTGCCAGGGAAAGCCAGGCTGCACCCCTCAAGCTGCACCCGAGGTGAGCTCAAAATCAGTCACCACCTCAATCAGAAATATCTCTTAAATGCAGCTATCTTTATCCCTGTCCCTATCTCTCACCAGGCCTTGTTTTACCCCCAAGGATAATTTTTGATGTAGAAGGAAACATGCCATTTATTAAGCCAAAACCACTTCCTTTAGCTTCTACAAAAATTTCTTCTGAGGTTTCCCTTTCAGGCACCAGTCTTATTTAGATCTGCAGGCTGAGACAGTAGCAAAAGGTGGGAAAACTTACAGTCATTACATTGATTAATCAGCTGCTGAAATTTGGCTTTCCAGCATGACACCTCCATTCTCTGAATGTGTGGCCCTACTGCAATGCAATCAATTTGTCTGTGCAGGCTCCAAAACCCCAGAGCCACACCATGCAAAAAAAAAAAAAAAGGGCAATCTTCTGCCCTCTTTGACCACAATAAGCAACATTACTGAAATCACCACCCCTGTACAAGTGTAGCATGACCCCATATTTGTAGGCAGCAGAGTATGACTTCATTAAAAACCATGCTCTGTGTTAGGGAGTGGGAGCAAGGCAAGCCAGCAGCAGAGCAGCATATGTCTGAAACTGATAGGAAAATGGGTGATGCCTTAAACCCCACCTCTACACCGTTATTTACATACATATCTTTCATCTGACATAGGCTTCCCCTCCAGCACCTTGAATATATCAGTCCTAAGGAAGAGACTTTAAGTTCAAAGAGTGCCATCCCCAAACCAAAGTAGGGGGTTATCAAGTGAGGTGTGCCAAGCAGTAAGACAAAACATATGCATTTTTAATAGATAGCCTCTCCTCCCCCTGAGGAAGCCAAGAAAAGAGACTCTGTGAAGCTTCAGCTGAAAACAAGTTCAGTGGATTTATACTCAGGCTGCTATTCACAGAAAAACAAAATTTACAACTCTCATATATATATATATTTTTGCTAGATGTTTTCAAGCATTCTTCAAAGCATGGCAGCCCCACCCTAGGTCCTGTTGACCAGGTGAATTCACCTCCACAAAGCATTCAAAAAGAAGAGGGTGACAAAAGATCATGAAAATGAAATAAAAAATAAAGAGGCCATGAAAGAGAAACAAAAACCTCAACAGGTCTGTATGGAATTTCAGCAGCACTTTATTTATTAATGCATATGAAGCTACCACTGTATTGCAGCTCCCAAAGACAGATCTGTGAGGAATAGGCCACATGCTGATTGACAGCAGCCATAATTCCATACAATGAGACTGTATTAAATTGTTTGATGTGATATGATACTCATCACTTGTAACTGATCAAACACACTGCTGCATCAAACAGTATTACAATACAATCAGGCTGGATATGGTTCCTGCCAAGGCTGTTCATCACATTGCACACTTCTGCATTAAACATATCTATTAATAGCATTGACAAACTACTCCTATCCAAGTTGGTTGTTTTTTTTTTTTTCCCCAAGAATTGCAGGATGGGAATGTGCACAGAAATCCACAGATAATGCCTTACAGTTTGAGGGAGTGTTTCACTTGGCTGAATGCTACAGCATGAAAGGCTTTCCCAATTTGGGAATTTTGTAAGGTAATGCCAAAAGTTGGAAAATCCTGCCCCACAAACAAAGACCTGGCATATCTGTTTTCCTTTATTTTCCTTTTTTTTTTTTTTGGTCTGATTTTTTTTTCTTTCTTTCCTGTATGCAAACAAATTGAAAGACTGACTCATTCTTGACCAAGATTTTACTTCTGCTGTTCCAATTCCCAGGAGAGCTGCTATCTTGAAGGGGGGAGCTGTGTTTGCTAACACTGACCCTTCTAGAGGAGGGGGACATAAATAAAAGCAGCAAATTCCTTGTCACCACTGCTCCTGCTGCAGACAGTGAGGGTGACACTGCAGCCCACGGGGGACAGGACTGGCTGTGACAGGACAACTGTGGGGGCTCTCTCAGATGCAGATTCTTAAATGAGCCTGGGTCTCTAGAGGGCAGAGGTCAGCTGTCCTCAAATCTGTGTGAACGCTAGATTAAGTTTATTAATCTCCCTGCTTTCACTTAAAAACCAAATTGTAGGATGGTTAAATGTTAATGCCCAGGAGCTTGTGAGACGATCAATGCCCTCAGTCACCTCTGCTAAGGGGGAGCACGAGGTGTTCAGACCCAAAAAGGATGCAAGAAGTCAGTGTGAAGACCAGGAGAACACATTCTCTTTGTGAATTACCACGTGCTTCATACCTGGTGCAGTTTTGTTTGCAGTCCTGACACAACACAGGCACAGAAGCAAGATCCAGGGACTGATGGCTTCCCACCTGGATGTCCTGGACATCCAGCCTCAACCACAGCTCTTTATAAAGGATTTATACCTGTGCTGGGGCATGATTCCAAATGTTCATCTCCCTGCACCAACCCAGCGTGCCCAGGAACAGCACAAAACCAAGCATGCAGTGAACATGGCGCTGAGCAACATTCGGAGCAGCCTCTCTCAGGGCATCTCATCAAACTACTCCAGTATGGAAAAATCAAGTGATAAACGAGCATAAAGTGTCCACAGAATTCCTCATGGACAGGTATGCACATCACAATTGGACAATCCTCCCCCTTGATTGCTATCTCAGCTTGGGAAAGCCAGGATCACATAGCCATGGAAAATAGGGAGTAATACGCAGGAATGCATGCCTGGCTGTGTGGAGCTGGCACCAGGTTTTTTTCAAGCTGGGATTGTATACATTTTACATTTATGAATATTTTTGCAAACTGCAGTGACAGAAGGTGCCTTTTGTCCTGTTTCTCACTCCTGTAATGTCAGTGTGAGCAGATTAAGCTCATGGCACAGTAGCAAATTATCCCTGCTGATGGAACCAGCTCCAAAAAGATTACTTAAGAGAGGTGTGTAAGGCATTTCCTTTTGCTAATTAAAAATATTAAAGTCTTTCAAGATAATAAACCATCTCAGAAGGTTATGCTAAAAGCTGGGAAATATAGAGGAAAGGGCTGGAAAGCTTTTCCACTCTGATGGACAGTTTTTAGCACTAAGAGCCCAGTGCAGTGTGTAGAGCTAAAGGAACGGTAACTTTCTATCTGGGTGTAGCTAAGTAATTCAAGATGCTGCAAGTTAAGTGTAACAGTAGAAAGGAAGAAGTTCAAAAACAAAGTCCCAGGCATTTCAGAGCAGTGTACAGTATGCTAAATTGTGGTATTACAGAAATTGCTGGGAGTTTGGCCACAAAACCTTTCATACTGCACCAGCGTTCTGCCAGGGCTGCCTTCCAGCCAGCCCAGACATTTTTGCCTTTCACCTGTGCTTTTTTTTTCCCTCTCCTGTTTGTTAACAGAAATCAAACACTGCACCAGAGAATTACAGCCCTTGTCCTGAATGTACCTCTCCCTTTATTAAATCAGCACGGCTGAAAAGTCACCATGCACCAGGCAAAGACAACTGCAAATCTGTGCTTGCCCTCCCCGTACCACCTGAGTGCCGCTATTATTCCTCATCCTTGGGGAAAGGACCCCATGTGTGAGTTTCAGAAACCACCTCAGTAACTCCAAGCATCATTATCAATAGTAGGATGAACTGCAGCTGGGATGCACTGAGAAGGCACGGTAATACTCGCCCTAATCTCTGCATTCATCTCACTGGCCCTCGCTAGGAAGTTTAAGTACATTTACTGGGGATTCTTCAGCCCTTGAAAGGTAGGAAGACATCTATGAGGCTTGACGTACCAGCTAATTAACTTGGGTTTGGAAAAAAAAAATCTTCTTATCTACTTAACTTGGAGACACTCTCTTTGTTTTTAAGCCTGCAGACTACCTTCTCTTTAAAATGCACGTTACGTACCACTCCGTAGTATGGAATGTATTATTTTTAACGAGGACCTATTTTAACTTGGACCTAAAACTACTAACATTTGACAGAGGGTTGTTTTATTTTTTTTTTTCTTTTAAGCTATTTGCAGAATCAGCTGAATGATAGTCTACAGCCTGTGTTTTGCAAGACAGGCTACAAAATCCTCACGCTTTCCTTCTGTCCTTAAAAACACGGGCACACAAACGTATGAAGCGCTTGGAAATGAAGCCCCAGATGCACCCACACCTCCCCTCTCCCCCCAGAATCTATAAAGGGGTTTAAATAAATCTCTCAGGTTTTGCTCCTCGGCCTCTAGAAGTGGGGAATATTGAGGCTGGGAGAAAGTGATTGAATTTGCAGTGGTTGAGGCACGTGAGTGTTTCCTGCAGCTCTTCTGACAGGAACACAGACCTGAGCAACTCCTCTAACATCCCTGCTCAGAATTAAACTGCCCTAAAATTTTCTGTGGATGGCACAGAGAGATTTTAAATCCTCACTATATTCCTAACAGATAGAACAGTGGCATGATTGACCAAGCTTTTTTTTTTTTTTTTCTTCTTCTTTTTTAAAGTACACATATGATGATGCATCATAGTTATAAACAGATGGTATTTGGCCTCCTTCCTATTCTCAACATTTGGAATTCCTAAACTATGTGAATTAAACAATAATATTTTATAAACATACAAGGGATTTTGCTCACTGCTTTGTTAACATAGAAATTATACAATGCTGACATTTATTTAAATTTTAAAAAGTAAACAAGAGTGTGTATTGAATTAAAGCAAACTAAAATCAACAGAGAGAAATATGTTCTGCGCGCACATTACCTACAACGGCACGGGCCTTTTTCGGGGACACATAATGGGATGAAGCACAAATTGTAGCTTAGACAGTCTGATCCTTTGTGCTCGAAAGGCTCATTTAACACCTCGCTGTAAACAACGGATATTTATACCATAATTGGCCAGTTGACCATCAGTTGTTCATTTACTCTGTAACCTGCTATTATGGAGTTAAAAGAAGTTCCTTTCTGTTGGCTTTTCTAGGAGTGAAAGTGTGTTTGCAATTTCAGTACCAACTGGATTCAGTCTAACACTTGTACTTAGTATGAGAAACATTTTCATAATACCAAAATTTGGGGGAATAAGAGTATTCCTGCCAGGAAGGGAAGAAGAAAGTATTGGTTCTTAAAAGAAGAATTCTGTTTGCTTGGTTTCCTCTTTCCTTTCCATTTTAACCCCTTTTTAGGCTCCTCTCGAGCTGTGCAAAATTGAGAAGCACTTAGGTTTTAATCACTATTCCCAGGTCTGCAAAGAGGTTCTGTGATGAATAAATAATGAATCCGAGATTTTAATCAGTGTTATGATTTTTGAAAAGGCTAATTATCATTGTTTACAGACATGCCTTTCCAACGCATTTCCTTGTTTTGCCTTCAAAGCTCCAAGGGTTAAGCCCCTCGCACGCATCCCTCCCATCCCTCCCCAGCGCCGCGCTCCTTGCCCGGGATTTCTTTTCGGGGGCTCGGGGGTATTTTTTTGTTCGCTTGGTGTTTTTTGGGGTGGTGTTTTTACCGGAGAGCCGGGGACGCGCGGCCGGAGGCGCGCAGGGCTGGGGAAGGCTGCGCATCACGGGCGGCCGCTCCGCACCCGCGGAAAACCCGCGGCGGGCAGGGGAGGGGGGGAGCCTTTTTCTGTGCTGTCTCTGTAGGGCAATGCTACAGAAGAAGCGGATTTTCAGAGGAATATTTTTATTATCGATAATGTCGGTGATAAAAGTGGCGGGCGGCGTGTCCGTTCCCCGCTTCCCGGGGAATCCGCGCTCCGCGCCGCCGGGATGCGCTGGGATGCGTCGGGATGCGCGGAGGGCACCGCGGGGCTGCCCCGACAGCGATCGCCCCCGGCTCAAACCCCTCGCGTTATTGTAATTCTCGTTATTATTATTATTCATGATTTTTACCGCCACTGGCCTCGTTTAACCTGGCTCGCCCGCACCTCCATCCTCTCGGCCATCGCCGGGATGGGAAAAACCTTTTCCGCGGGTGGGATATTCGGTGCCAGGGTCCCGATTGCCCCCATTCCCTCCCCGTTTCCTGGCGATCGCCCCCGCTCGCTGCTGCCGCCGCTGCTTCCGCGGGTGCGGGAACAACTTCCAACCCCGAGAGCGTCAGCTTCCAGCAACAGCTGCGAACCGCCGCTCAGAACCCAAAGAAATAGCAGAAGATTAGGCAGCGATGCTATTTATTGCCCTGTAATTAAAGTTCTATCAGTGTTTCTATTATAAAACCTTATTTACAAGGGTTGGGAACTCAGAGGCAAAATTTTCCTGCAAGGTTTTCCTGCAAGATTTTCCTTTCCTCACTAAGAAATATTTTGGTTAAATAAGGTTAGCCTGTTGGAAGGTAAAATCCTGAAGGACTTTCATTAAGGTGCTCATTTATATCTGCAAATACACTGCCAAGTCCTCCAAATCAAGGATATGTAAGAGGAATTTATTATTATTTTTTTTCAAAAATCAAGGATTCACAGAAAGGTTTTAATATAATTCTCTGGGAAATTATTCCCATGAAAACAATTTGTTTGAAAGAAAATGCCCTCTGGTCTTTTCCACACAAACTAGTCTTGGGCTAGTACATGAGAATCCAACTTAAAAGTGCCTATAAGCAGAAAGGAGGTTGGTTAATTATTTTCAACTGTCCTTTCTGGAATAAAAAACAGAGTAAACAGCTTGAACAGGGAAAGGTGAATTTAATTTTCAAGGCCCTTTAACTTTTAATAATCTGAGGAACAAGATGGGAGGTACATTCTACCCTCCCAGTTATCCTGATATAAATTCATTCAAGATTTATATTGGTGTAATAGAGAAGCAGAATTTGCTCCGTGATTTCTAATGAACTGCTGGCTCGGTCTTTAAAAACGCAATTAGAAAAATCTAACCACCTAATTCAGAACAGCTTTGAGCTGAGGCAGAGGTCTCAGTGCTGCAAACAGGGATGGAAGCTGGTCGGTGCCACAGCTCCTTGCTGTGCCTGCAGCACCAGAGCGGGGCTAGGAATGCTGGAAACGCTTTGCTACAGAATTCCCTAATTGTTTTAGGATTTTCCTCTCTATTATAAAGGAAAAGACAATTCTCATGTGGAATAAACCTGTGTTTCCTGTGATCTCAAATGCTAGGACAAAAGGATTGCAGGATTAGGTGCCTGGCCTGTTGCTGGTGCAGGAGGAGCTGTCTGGTCAGGGTGAGGCTGGCACAGCATTGGGGAAACCCAGCTCTGACTCTGCACTGAAACCTGTCTCAAAGCCCTGGCGCCGCTGTGTCAGTGCAGGTGAAACACCAATAAAAATGAAAGTAAGTCAAGGTTCAGTTCTCTTGCCCTACTCACAGGATTAGGTGTCTGCGTTCACCACTTACTCATGTGTGTAGGAACAACGGGACCGAGATCCCAATTTGTCCCCTGACCTTCTGAAGCGAGGGACTGAAATGAAGCAGCACGGGGTGACACTCTCGTTTCCTCTGCTGAAACTGAGAGGCAAAACTCTGCAGATTGTTTCAGCCTGCAGTGCTGAAGGGACACTCTCTATGGGAAACATCACCTCTGACTACCTGGAAACTCTGCAAGTACCACCTCTGGTTACCTGGCAGTCCTACATCGCTCTCCTGACTGAGGACCTCTAACAGGACAGGGTGGCCCCTGACACATCCATGATGTGGTAAGGACACAGAATCAGAATGGTTTGGGTAGGAAGGGACCTTTAAGGTCATCTTTAAGATCATCTTTAATCTCATCTAGTTCCAATCCCCCACCATGAGAAGGGACACCTTCCACCAGATTGAGCTGCTCCAAGCCCTGTCCGATTCAGCCTCGAACACTTCCAGGGATCCTTGCTCCAGAGCAGCTGCACATCTTCGCTAAGAATGTAAAGAAATATCAGGAGATAACACAGCATTGCTATTTATTACCCTGCAATTAAACTCCTCACAGTGTTTCTATTATAAACGTTACTTGCAAGGGTTCATAAAAAGGGAAAAATTTTCCACCAAGACGAAGCCTTGCTCAGCAGACAGAGCATGGATGAAGAGTCACTGTCAGTAGGTTCATCAGGGCAGAGCTGCACCTCACCAAGGAGCTGGGTGAGACCTCCTCTGCTGGTGGGGCTGATGAGGGTGTGCCCTGAGGACAGCAGGAGCCTTTGAGTGCAAACCACACAGCTTTGATGTTCTGAGTCTGCTCACCACAAGCCCGAGTGCAGCATTACAGCATCTCCTCTCTCCCTTTTATTGGTTTGGAGAATGACTCACTGTGACACTTGAAGCAGTTTGCTACAACTGCACCATGCCTCAGTTTCCCCAGCAGTAAAGCCAAAAATATTCCAATTTGTTGGTGCAAGGTGTGATGACATTGGTGAACATCTATGACACACTCTGGTAGGAGTGCAAGGCAGTCCTGTTCCTTGAGTCTCCCAAGGATTAACACCAAACCTACACTCTTGGGAAGGCCACGTCCACCCAACCACAAGCTGTGCCTAAAGCCAAGCTGGGCTTTGACTGAGCAGAAAGGAGGAGGCACCCGCATAGAGAGAGATGATAACTGCAAAATTACAACTCTGCAGTGCTAGCAGAACAACCAAACACTCTCCACTGGATCTGCCTGGGTTGCTTCTGATCGCTTTATGGGGTAATTTGAACAAGAAGTAACACATGCTCTCTCTCACTGTGAAAAATGACATTTCAGCTTCCTGATGGTGTCAAAAGTCACAAAGACACTCGTGGGGAGGGGGACCAGCCTGTACCTTTCACCCCTTTCAGGGAGAGGGGCTGCCCTGCCTGATCCAAGGGAAGCTGAGACCACACCTGTCTGCAAAAACAAGCCTTACCAGGCTTCACGTCATGACACCTTACCCAGAGTCCTCTTCCTGCTTCTTCCCAGAGCAGAGATGAAAATCTTGGAATTGCCATAAGGTTTTATTATCGCTTGCAAACCAAATTCTACTTCATCAGATAAAGACACAATTGCATTCATTGACTCTGACACAAGGATATGCACGGTGATAAACATACAGATAGATGTACACACTTATACATGAATGAGATATGCTAATTAAAAATTGCAGTGGGCACTTTATTAAAAATTTATTGTACAATCTACATCTTCAAAACATTTTACATCAACAAATATTGCGACTTGACTGCTGGAATCATAAGTGATTTATCTTTAAAAGACTGTATTTGCAACTGGATGCAAAGATTCTTGATGAACCGCCATTACATTTAAACTACTGGTTTTTATTGGAAGTATTTTGATTGTTATCTGTTTGTTCTCCATCCTTGAGAGAAATAAAACAAGTGTCTCGGCTTTCATTTTATCGGATAGATGGCACCACGTAGCATATTTCCCATGCTAGTTTGAATTACAGCTGTTTATCTTTCAGCTTTCTTTAAGATTAATTAAATGCAAATGTAACTCCACGAATCATGGGATTACCTGCCAGACCCCTTATTAATACCTTCACTTAAAAACCCCTTTGCCAGAGAGTCATTAATTTGCAATAAAAAAAAAAAAAGAAGAGAAAAAAAGAGAGAGAAGTGCTCAAGCAGCCCTTTGCCTCCCAACAACCCGGAGATGGCTGCCCAATTAGTCCGGCAGCATTCGGATCCTCCTTTCAGGCCCTGTGGCCCTTTGAGGACACAATAAGGCTCCAATGATAACCTGGCAACCTAGGTAGAAACTCAGCCAAGTGTGAGCGTTTGAAGCTGCAGCTTGGCTGCCATCGTGTCGGCGAAAAGAAAGAATTCAGGCACCATGTCATCCAGTACAAAGGATAAAAACAGATTCAACCGGAAATTCAATGTGGCACCACATATGGGATACATGAGTGCGGTTACACAACAGGCCACATATTTTTTTTGAACAGTCTCCTGCATGTGATGCCGAGGACATGTGTAACCATCATAACGTCTCTAAGAATCTGTATTTAATTTGAGCTGGGGTGGTGGCAGGGATTGGAGATCTGAAGCCGCCACAGGTTTGTGGCAGATGGCTCTGTGTCAGCTATGACAAGCAGCCAGGCTCGGCTTCCTCTGCAGATTTTCTTTTCTCTCTGATCAGGTAAATATGGGCACACTCTGGAAACTTCCACAATTCTGCCTGAGGCTGCAAGTTTGTGACTTAGCCCCATCTGTCACAAATCTTCCCTCGGTTCTGCTGCGAGCAGAGACCTGAATTTACTGCCGAGCGCTGCCCAAGAAAACCCGGCCGTCTCGCCCTGCGAGGAAGCACAAGAGAGAAGCACACGGAGCCCTGTTAGAGCCTGGGACACAAAATGCAGCAAGGATTTCAGGAGGGCTGCAAGCCACTTGGTCAAAGAACACTTATGTGGTGTTATTTAAAAATGGGGTAAGTTCAGGGGTTTTTATTTAAAGACAGTTAAGATGGTCATGAGGCCCAGGTTATTCTCTCCCTCTGCTTTTCTGGTGGTCTCTGGACTCATCAAGGACTGAACACCCTCAGGGACCAATGTGCCCCTCTCACCCTCAGACATGGCAAAATCACGATCCAGGAGGAGCAGGGCCTGGCTCTGCTAGACCAATCATCATCACTCTGTGCTTTACTTTTACTTGAGAATAATCTTTTTTTTTTTTTTTTTTTTTTTTTTGAGGAGTGATAACCATGCAAAGATCTGGACATTCATTTTTTCAAGGAATAAAATTCCATCACTGTCTTTCCATCAACAGTTCCTAAATATGCGGGGATCAAGAGAAGCAAAGTTTTCACATAAAGCAGCATCTTCCCATAAAGAGCAAACAACATAATGTCAGTAGCAGAACAGTATTTGTCATTAAATAATCAACTTGTTTCTAGTGTCCTAAGATCAGAACTGAAGCACTTAATATCTACTCTGCCACCATTAGACTTCAGAGCTAACCTTTAGAATTTAATAAGGAGTCTTCATCCATTCAGACTGGCTCTTTCAGGACAGCTCAAGTTCAAGCACACAGCATTGATTTAGTGTAGATTTTTTGCACTTTTTAAAAAATTGCCTTTACAAAATTAAGATTTAGAGATTAATTTTCCAAAATCTGAGATTTCGCAGGCAAGACTGGAATGATTTACAGAGACAATTTGTATTGGGTCAGATCTACTTTGTGATCCAGCTCCTTCACTCTGCAAGTGAATAAGGGGGAAGAATCAAGGTGGAAAACAGTTTGCAGCAATTAGTTTTGGAGTTCAATTCTCAAACTCCAAGCACTTTTGGAGACCAGCATCAAAACTCACCATTGCTTTACATGAATTGGGTGCACTGTGAGGCCCAAGCTATTTAACACACCTCAGCAGAGGAACAGTATTTCTCTAACCAAACTGGTCTGTTCTGCAGTTTCTTATATTGGCTTTCAAAAACTCACCTCATTCTTGCTGTCTTTAAACAAAAAACATCAAATTTTCAATGCAAATCTATGCAGTACCTTGCATAGGATGGCTCAGAACACACTGAGTGACTGTAACAGTGGGAAAACAGTTTCCTGCTTTTTTCCCCAAGGTAATTTGAATAAACTGTACTGGAAAGAAAAAAAAAAGTTTTCATGCTTTTTGCAACTTTTCCTCCTATTTCCTTTGACCCATTTCTCCATCTACTGTTTTGAAGTGGCTGTGGCTCATGTGCCAGTTTTCATTTGCTCTCTAAAACTCCCCTGGAAGCTATCTAATGCTGTCAGGATGAAAAGTTCCAAGTCCTGGTGTTAATGTTGAAAGTTGCCCCCATAACAGCTTTATTCCT
Organism: Zonotrichia leucophrys gambelii; assembly: GCF_028769735.1. Taxonomy (NCBI): domain Eukaryota; kingdom Metazoa; phylum Chordata; class Aves; order Passeriformes; family Passerellidae; genus Zonotrichia; species Zonotrichia leucophrys. The sequence goes on along the minus strand of NC_088177.1, from coordinate 3,979,652 downwards.
ACTCTGCAAGTGCAGCCAACTGCTGTGAGCTACAGACCGATATTTGGGGACATGGTGATCATGGAAATGTTGGATCAATGGTTGGACACAATAATCTTAAAGGTCTTTCCCAACCTAAATATTTCCATGATTCTGTGATTTTCAGAGAGCTGGAGTCTCCTGGATATTTTACCTCAAAGAGCCAAGAGCAAGACAAGCCCAGAGAGAAGTTCAGGTGCAGGCCACCCTCACACGTATATATCTGCACATATATCCATTTATCTACAGCTGGATCCCAAAATTAGGCAACTCCAACTCCCTTCCTGCCATCTCATTCCTTCCACAGTGAGGATCCAGGCTAGCCAGGCTGACCTCCCTCTACCACAGTTACTTGAACATCTAAGTTTCACCCAAAATGCTTAAATTGTGTCCCACAGCCCAGCACCTTCCCACCTGTGCAAACTCTTAAGCTAGACAGGGGCTTCACTGTATCAGCCACACACAGGGAATGGAAAGTGTCAAGACTTGAGTCTAACCTGGATGTGATTCTGAGCAACTTAATCCAAGTTTGAAGCCAGATCCTACTTTGAAACTGGCCCTGCTTTGACCAGAGGCTGGGCTGGTGACCTCCAGAGGCACCTTCCTTGACTAGTCTGTGATTCTGTGCTCCAAATATGTAATGGAAGTTTTATTTCACATTTTAAAAAATCCTTATGCTTCCCATATTTTCCTTAGGATCACACGCCTAAGCACTGGAACAGAGATGGGAGAGCATGGACAAGGAGCTCTGCACTCCAGAGTTCCTGTAAGCTTCCCCCACAGACTCTGAGGAGCAGATCTAACCCACCTCTGAAACCATTTTAAATCACGTTCACGGGAAACTGAGCAGCTCAAGAGACAAATACAAATTTCTCTTTTGTGTTTCTAACCTCCTTCTGACCTGCACCTAATGCTAGCCAGGTAAAAGCAGAAATTCAATACAATTCCTTCTTTTTTAACTCTGCAAACGTGCTCTGCTAGTGAACAGAAAGGCAGCAGGGTGGATGGAAATACTTGCACTATTTGCATACCCTATAAAGCTCTGAATTAACTTTATCAGCCCGGGACAAAAGATCTGGAGAACACTGTAAGCAAACATCTGCTCAATATACATTCACCATTAAAAAGTAAACAGTAGGATTGGCTCCATAAGGAACAGGTTGGGAATTATCAGAGTACTACACATCACATAAACTGATGGCATGGCCCAGAATTCTCTAAAGCAATGATCACACCAGGCACAAAAACAGCTCTCAAGCATCAGAACGGCTTGAATGATGAGAGATTAGAGTATAAACATGGAATAACATTCACAAGGAGAGACAGAAAGGACTGGGATACTGTAAATGTTGACAAATGTTTATAAAATAATGGATGGTACAATAAAGATGGATGGGGAGCTCCTGCTTCCAGGCGACCAACTCCAGAACAAGAAGACACTCCACACAACTGAAGGTGGGGAAAACCTGAGCTAATTAAGGAAATTATTTAAACACCATCATAAACAAATCATAGAATCATGGAATGGTTTGGGTTGGAAAAGCCCTTAAAGACCATCTTGTTCCAAGCCCCTGCCATGGGCAAGAACACCTTTCACTAGACCAGGCTGCTTATGGAGAAATGAATTTCCAGTGGAGTTTTGCTGGGGATTGGGTAAAGATAAAGGCACAGGAACCATCCCTGGCTCTCACATGGCCTGTACAGGAACTGTGAGCAACAGGCTGAGTAACTGATGGGACATCTGGCATCAGGCTCCCCTGCATCCTCACGTGCCCAATGCCCTGCATATTGCACTGAGAGTGCCTCCTGCTGCTTCCCTAGCTTTGCCTAAACATGAAAGCTGGACCAGGAGCAGCTTTCCCCTTCTACACATTTCCCTGAAATACTCAAGATACTGCTTTATCTGAAATCAGAGAAAAAAGAAAAGGAAAGAAAAAGAAGGAAAAAAAAGTTTTGTTAGAACTGCCCTATAGAGCCAAATCCTGAGACTGGAAACAATTCAGATGTCTATGGTCTAACTGGGATCTTAATTTGATTTTACAGCAGTTTAATCCCTTTGAATTCAGCAGACTTCCTTCTACAGTGGTGTCAGAAAGAAAAAAAATCACGCCATGTGTCTTTTCATAGGCAGGTGAGCTTCTGTAGTGTGATGGAAATGAGAAGATGAATGTCAGAAAGTGGGCCAAATTCTTTTCTCCATTAAACAAGCATGAGTGAGAGTAGGATTTTTCTGTAGGAACTGAAGCTGACAGCATGTCAACCAGCACTCATTCAGCTGGGAGGGCTGGGAGAGATTATTTAAAGTTGTCAGCTCCTTCCATGCCTGGCTTTTGGCAACTCTTCTTGTCCCTTTCCACTGTATACTCTTTATACATGCTGTTTTAAATTAAGAAACTCAAGTGAGGAAACTAAAAGGTAAACTTTATGAAAATAATGCAGAAACAAATGTTTTGCCCTATTTTATTTAATTTATTTTAACTTTAAATCTACTAGATAGGGCACTAACAGGTCCTGTGGCGTGCCCTGACCAATGCCCTGTTGTTGTTACTTGCTTCATTCCTCTGCTTACCTTGGCAACCAAAACCACCCAGAACTAGAGTTTGATTCCATGAAACTGGAACAGAACAAATAATTGATAACAAATGAGATTTGCTTCCCTCTCATCTCAGTCTTCTGCTAATAACTGGCAGAAGGCAAGGCTGAAATGCAGATGAGCCAGCCCTGAGTGCTGTGTGAATACTCAGGGTGAGCAATACATCATCTGGAAAGGTTTTCATAGGTGCTTACATTATGGACATTTTTAAAAGTCTGCCAGCAGGGATCTGCTCTGTGGAGTTAAGCTACTACAGTTTAATGCCTTGGTCTGTGCATTTTCACAGGGATGTTCCCTATGTCCAGCCCCTAAGCCCACTGCCTTGCTGCCATTTATCTCCTTTCTGCCACTAATTTTGTTAGCACAAGCATTGAGGACATCTGAAGGAATAAACTGCCTGTTTAATTAGCCACTGCCTAATTATTATAGATATCCTGAGTAATAAAATCCCAACAATATGTAAAAGGATAAGCCAAGGTGATTACTTCCCAACTTGTGCAGCAGAATCCCCAACCAGCAGAGAAAAGCACTATTTGCTTTTTAAGCATTTCTACTTGGAAAATGCCACAGATACTTGATAAACTCAATGCAGAGAGTATGGCAAGATGGTTTCTGAAAGACAAGGAGCTGGTTAACACTGACTCTTGTGCTGGGATCTCTTCTCTAGCCAACTAATGCAGAGATAATATTATAGTGATCTGAAAAAAGTGAAAACACTGTGCAAGTGCTGCGTAGCCTTCAGGATTTCACTCTGTTCAGCTCCTTACAAAGCAGCATCACTCCAGCTGTAATGACCTTAACAGCACAGCTCTGAGCTAGCATTTCCCAGGAGCTTTTGTGGATGGTCCACAGTGAAGGAAGACTAGGTGTACGTGGGTGTAGGCACAAAAGGACAACTCTAACAGCATTCTCTGAGCTGATCCAAAGCTTATTAAAGACAACAGGGATATTTCCTCTGCTGCTCACAGGTGCTGGATTAGGCTCTGCTTTCCTCATTTTAAAACAATCCCTCACTCAGCTCCATTGCTACCTGTTGCAGAGGTTAAGCTCTGACACTCACAAGATCTGCAGACCCCATGCATGAGAGGCAGGATAAACTCCTTCAGCTTCTGCCTACTAATCATCCCAAGGAATTCTTAAAAAAAGATAAAAACAACTTCAAGCAAATCAGCATTTTGCCTACAGGGCTTCTGCACACATTTTCAACCTGTACTGTTTTATATCAGTATTTTTTGCATGCCTTGGCTCTGTGTTCACGAGCTGGGATCCATGTGGGAGAAGATCCATGTGAATGCAACCATTAGCTGAGCTTGAAGCATTGGGAAATGCCAAGGTAAACATTTAAGGACTGCTTTCCCTTTGAAGCCCCCATGCCTAACTCTACGATACTATTGACTCAAGAAGTAATGCTGAACACTGGAAGTGTTCAGTCAGCATTTTAAACTATTATGAGCTACCTTCTGAACCATTGCCAAGTTAATAGACAATGAAAGATAATGAGCTTGAAATTGGGTGTTAAATTGCATTTTTGGTTCTCTCCTTTTTTTTTCTTTTTTTTTTTTCCTTGAGGTTTAACTGTTTCCTGCAGAAACAACATCATCTTTGATGTATCATTATGTAAATGCCTATTTTTAGGTCACAAAAAAAGTCAAGGCGTGGGCTAAGCCCTTGCTGCTCTTGCTATGTGTGTGCAGGAAGGGGGAGAGAGGCAGACGAGACACAGCAAGACCCAACAATTTCTGGTCCCCAGAGGGAGGGAGGGAGGTGGAGGCATGAGGTTGGGTCTGTTGGCAGCAGGAGACTCCAAATTAAGGAGGAGATTTCTCGACCTGCTCATTAACAGTGAGGCTGGACGGAGGAGGGAGCGCTCCGAGAACCGCGTTTGTGTCGCACGGGTTAACACGAGGAGTATTTCCATGCACCCCCAAGCCTGTAAGGACTTTCAGCTGAGTTCAGGGGTTTTGACGAGCTGAAACACCTCTGTTGTGCAGGGGTGATGTGTATCCAACCTCCAAGCTGCCCACGGCAGAGCCAGGACAGTGAAAGTCAAAAACCGCTGTAAATGAGCGAAGCAGCGTGCAAAAAGCTGCAGTTATTCTTCTGAAAGCAGCATCGTGTACTAACAGCTCTTCACTGGAATAATGTAAAATTTAGTGCTTCATCTACATTCAAATTAAAAAAAAAAAAAGAAAAGCACGACTCCCATCAGTGTAAATACACCATTTAAAACCATGAAAGTCGGCCTAGCATTGAACACTTGAGCAAAACCTGAATGGAGAGTTTGCCACTGAACCTGGACTTTCTCTGCAAAAATAACTGCAAAAAAGGGGACATGATAAATACCAGTAAATTATGCTCCCAATAAACTTTAATGCTCCACACACCTTATAAAGCAAAGAATTAAAATAATTGTAATTATGAAAATCACTCAAATCATTCCAGAAGCCAAAGAAATCTTACCTGATACCTGTCACCTGCATTTTTTGAAGATTAAATTAGGATAGGAAGGTAGGCTTATCCTCATTAGTATAATTGTAGGATCTTTCTTTTATTTTCCTTTTAAACTAATGAGTTTCATTAATCCAGGTTCATTTTTATAAGCCTCTTGGGTCCAAACGTAAAGGACAGTCATTTTAGAAAACAGTAAATTAAAAAAAACATGTAGCATGCATTAAGTGCACGTATTTCATAAGACCTAGGTTAATACAACTGGCATCTAGTTTAATTAATCCTTGTTAGTGTAACGACTAATATCCCTCCCTAGCATGTTTCCTTTAAACATTAGTATGTTAATTAAATGTTGTTTTTTTAAGGGTTTTTTTTTCCCCTTTGTACTTCAATATGGCATTATATCATCTAAAACTATTCCAAACAACTACCTTATAGAGATGTCTCCTTACAATATCTGGTCTCTTGCAGAAATTCTGAAGCCTTTTAAAAAGCTGTTCAGGTGTAGAATACAGATATTCAGCTGCAGGAAAAACAGATACATTTTTAATGAAACAAAAACCTCAAAGCACACACTCGATATTAGTCACTTTACTAATTAAAAATGCATATTGCTCTGTGCCGCCTCGTGTTTTACATTATTTAAGCATGATTTTATAAGGTTACCTCAGCTCACAAGGATGTTTAATGCTAAATAAGACTGTGTAGTTGTGCTGTTTAGACATCTCCTTTGGGTGATTAAAATACATTATTCTAATGTAACACAATGCATATGTGATACATTTAGTGATGAGATTTTTCGAAGAACTGGTACTACATTAGTGTGTATCCTGTACTGCAGTTGCATACTATTAAGTATTAAATTGTTTAAATAATTTGGTGTGATTTTCAGGCCTGGCTTTTTTTTTTTTTTCCTCTTCTCTGTATCAAAAAAAAAATCTGCAAACCATTGCAGCATCAGTGACCTTCTAACAAAAATCTATCATTACGGGATGTGTATGCTAACAATGAAGAATGCTATTTCAAAACTTGCTTTTTTGTTATCTTAAAAGAACAGATGGCAAATATAAACTTCGTCTAATGTATTAAAACACATAAAATTTGCCTTAACACTAACATGTTGGCTTGCCAAATAAACAATTGCTTTCACTCAAGTTTATTCCCAAACTTTGGGTTTTAGCAGGAATCACGTTATTACGTTTCAGCAGAAGGAACAGGCAACAAAGCAGCTACCTGGGAATATCTCTGGGTACACCAAGGCTTTGGGACACAGCGGGTAACAGCCACAATGCACAGCCTCGATCCTGAGGATTAGAAATCACAAATACACAAAAATAGACATTAGTCAGCCAAAAAAATTATTTCTGTGCAAGAGCCTTGAGGTTGCCTGCATGCAGCAAGAGGGAAACATTTTTTTTTTTCTTCAGCAGCATAATCCTTCTAAATGCCAAAGTTGCTCTTTTTAAAGAAAATTTTATTGATCATATGAATTACATAGAACAGAACAGCGAGCATATGTTTTGTTCGCTGAATAAATCAAAGCGCAGCTCTGCATTTTTTTGTTTTTTAAATACTGTTTAACACATTTTATAATCAGCAGACAGACACATGTAACAACATGGTGAAGTATGGACGGCTTTGCTTAATAATGCTGCTGTAAAACAAGGGGCACGCTGGCTGCACCAGGGTGTGTTGCAGACACGCACACCACCCTCACCTGGCACAGCAGATATTCCCCTCAGACTTCCAGACTCCAAAGGTTACAGCTAAACATAACCCAGGAATAACTTGCAGCATGCTCCAGGCTGGGATATTTCAGCTTATTCACATGCTTTGGATAATTTCCTTTATTTTTCGGGACATAAACTGTTGTATTTTTTAATAACCGCTGATGGAATCCCTTTGCCAAAGCGCGCGAAGCTTTGTACTTGCTTTTTGTTCCCAAGGAACATTTCACGTATCTCCCAAACATCAAACCCAAATATTTTAGAATTGGCGCAAAGTTTTCCAGTAGCAGAGCTGTCCCTCCTGGAGTTCAGGTTTTGACAGCTGAATGGGTTAAAGGCATCCAGGTTGCAGTTTATTTTTTTCACATAATGACCACTGATCTGACACAACGTCCCTCCAAAGATACAACCGTAATTTCTGTTGGCCAGAAATTACACAGTGAAATTCAAAACACTTCTTAAAATATGTTTATTTTATGAGAGGCTTTGAATTTCCTCCAACATGTTGACCATACGAGGGCTTTATTTTTAACTTCAGTTTCCCTCATTCCCCAGAATAAAAAAAAAAAATCTGAAATCTTGTCAATGTTCACCTTTTCTATTTTCAGTGACAAGCCAAAGGCTTTTGCTACCTCCATGTGAATGTCAGGTTTGGTACTTTATTACAGGTACCCTGAAAGGACTCTGTTTCCTTTAGATCTACTCAGTTTTAAACAGGAAAAAAAAAGAAAATAAAGAATAACATATTCAGCTTTCATGCTAGAAAACTATGCATATCCACAAACCCCAAAGACACATTTCTCTGCAAATGCTTTTGCTAAGAAATGACTGGTTTTTTTCATAAACTTTTAAAATTTGTAATTTATGTTTTTTTTTTTAAATAAC
>NC_088177.1:3951981-3966981 GCF_028769735.1 Zonotrichia leucophrys gambelii | reverse complement strand
CCAGATGGAGAGAACAGGAAAGACTGAAGATGTGCTGGCAGGCAGGGTGGAAACAAGCAGACTGGATGGAGGGGTGGTGAAAAAGCTGGAGGGAGTACAGTCAAGGTTCTGAGGAATGTCTGAGTGTTCCAGAGCTCAGAGGTGGAGGTGGAATGAGGATGGCTGGGATGGCTGGAGGACAGCAGGTTTTTTGGGTAAGGATAGCAGCATTAGGGTAAGGATGGAGATGCTGGTTCTTGGTACTGGGCTCAGATGTCTGTGATGGCCTCTCCCACACACTCCCTACTATCACTATCTAGCCAAAATTTGATGGCCCATAAACACACATAGAAAGTGCAGCTCATACCCCAGGACAGAGGAGCACCAAGGAAAGTGAATGGCCTTAAATCTCCAACTGAAATGGTGTTCATATGATGTGAGTGATGATCAAAGATGAGACAGGCACAACAACTCCACTCATAAGGAGGAACTTCTGGTTACCACTGGGACACTGCCAGCCTTCCCTCCTCACTGCTGACAAATCCCAAACAAGAGCCAGTCATGGACCTCTTTACTCTCTTCCCCTGGGGAAAAATCTGCCCCTCCAGAGCACGTTTGTCTAAATCCTTAAGTTGCAACTCTTCACTCCTTTAGAGTCTAAAGCCAAGCTTTAGCAGCATTGAAAAGTACAGATTTCCTAACTTTCTGCTGGATATTTGCTGTGTGCTTCGAAGCAGCAAGCCACTGAAAAAGGGGTGTTTCAACTACATGAATGGTTGCTGAATTATGAAACATGTAATCCACTTTTCTGTCACCAACGACTGTAAACATGACATTTATAATAATGAGGGAATTTGGTCCCATAATTGGAGGGAGAGGAAACACAGTGCCAACAATTTATTTAAAAAAAAAACCCAAAAAGAACCAGCAAAAACCCTCCTAACTAGATTTTCAATAAAGTATGTGCAACAGGTTTTATTGGTGCTTGTTAGCAATGACCTGCATATGTCATTTGTATGAGTATGGCCCTATCAGATCCATGGAGATGAGACACATTTCACCACGCTGCCCCTTCTATAGACTCTATTTATACACGAGGATGAATGAATTGACAAGACAAGAGGTGCGGCATATAGATTTGATATACTGGCATAAATTTAGGATGATCTACATTATTCATAAGTACTGAAGCCACAAATGAGATATGTAACAACATCCAAAATGAGTGTCAATAGAATCTGTTCCCGCAGCGCACCATCGTATATTCCTATCTGTCACATATTCCTTAGAAATTTCTCCTTCTAAGAAATCTGGTGCGCTCAGTCTGGAAAGCAACGTTGCCTTGGGATCTGTGATAAGGCTTGCCTGGAAGAACAGGCTTTCAGAAAACTGTCTGAAAAGGAAGTGGACAGAAAACATGAAGAATTTCCTGCTACTGAATTATTGCCTCTTTTTCCAACACAGCTGTGTCTCAGTTGGGGACCTAGAAGTTATTTGGATCAGAGCAACTTCTTGGTGTCTTAAAAATGGCAAAATCAAAACCAAACCAATTGAAATATCACCAGTCCAGCAGGCAACAGATATGACAGAACTGACAAATAAACTAATCCCCAGTCTATTTTTGCAGACTGATGAGGCTGAAGGATGCAAGTCTACACTTTGGAAAACACATACGAGCTAAAACATCGGATATTTTGACATTCGCTTGTCATTACTGTACATTTTTAAAAGGTTTAATTTATTACAAGTGCACCCAGAACAGGATTTGATCATTCTCTTTATTGCTATAATGTCTCAGGAACAAAACTGTGCGCCTGAATAAAATCAATTTATTTTCCAGACAGGTGAAACTGTTCACTGAGTTGTGGTTCTGCAGAAGCCAAGAAACGGAAGGACTGTCCAAAAGAGTGGTATAAAAATATTAAAGATTAATGATCACTTTCATGCCAGATACAAACCAGAAGCTCTCCACAGCAGTCCTTAACCTCACATTTGAGAGGGAACTAAGTGTTTTCACCTGCTAAAATCTCAGTCTGGATTTCACATGAGTGACCCTGACCTGAAAGATTTTGCTTCCTATCTGAATCATCCAATCACCCACACCTATCTTCCTGTTTAAATAAATACAGAAGTGTTACTGAACCACAAGTCATAAATAAGGTCTTGCACTGCCAAGTAAAATAAAAAATGCTCACTGTCTTTAATAATTTTAATTTTACAATGTATCAATATTATTTCATTTTCCAACTAGGAAAATTCTAAGCACATTCTTTAGGATCAAAAATACAAAAATGAAAACTACTTCTGAAAGTATCCACTTTATGGTAACTTTAAAGTAAAGAAAAAAGGAAAGGTACCTGGAATTTCACTAAAAGTCTCTCCGAGCACGGACACATGGAAAGTCAGATCTTGCTCTTTCAGCTTCATCAGGACTTTAAAGAAAGTTTCAGGATCTTTGTCATGTTCCCTTAAAACAAACAGAATTTATCTCAGCATTGTCTACATTTAGTTGTGAAATTATGGGAGGTTTTTTACTTATCAGAACACTGTTCCTCTAAAATTGTACATTTGGGGACTGAATTTATTCAAATAATTTCCCTCTTTGCTTCTCCTGCATGGCTGAACATTTTCCTCAACACAGCACTTGGGATCAAAACTCAGTTTAATCAGATTCTTCTCTATCTCTTCCCTGTCCTCAAACAATGCATTTACTCTTCAAACTACCAGCTTTGAAAGTGAGATGGACTGAGCACCTACCTGAACATAAAATTAATTTAAAAAATGCGTAGGAAAAAAAACGCGTTTGGGTTTGGGTTTTTTTTTTTTCCCTGTCCAAAAATATGTATGTACCTTCCATTACATTTTTTTTTTTTCAGGAGAAACAAGTTAAACAAAAACTTCTCCTAAACCTACAGGATTTCTCAAACTGGAATTTTAGGAATTCATGTTATACTCATTAAAAGCTTTTGATCCATTCAGTGCTTTGGGTAAAGAAAGGAATAAACTATCAGAAAGCATTTTCTACCTTTAGATTTTTAAGAAGTTAACTGGAAATTAAAACAGAATATAAGACACTTGTACTTATTTATAATTTCAGTTGAAGATAATATTAAAGGTTTGTATGGGCCTGACACTCAATGGCATGAAATGTAAGTTAGGTTATCTAAAAATAAATTAACCCCCCAATTTTCCAATCCATCTTCTCTACTAGCACAGAATGAAAGGTTCAAAAGGTATCCCAAATGATTTAAAATTCCCAAATTCCTTAAGATATATTAAAAATGGAATGAGATAATTTCCTCACTCTAAGGTGAATATTATATCTTGCATTTAATTACTCTGCTTTAAATTATTGTATTTCAACAGATGTGCACCATATGCCTTTAAAATATTTTGGTTTTATTTATTATTTAGAAAATTCCACGGTTTTCTTTCCTGTATTAAGGGAAAAATCTATATCTCAGCCGTCCTAGTATCTTTCTTCACAGAGTAATTTTGTAGAATGGAATCTGTAGGTCTCTCACACTAGTATATGAAAGATTAATAATTATATCATTCAGGAAATCTGAAACCAAATGACATCTGCAGCTCTACACGTGTTAATTTCTCATTCAGTCAATATTTTTGGTTTAGGGAATTAAAATAAATTAATCTTATAATTAATGTGACTTCCCTAGGCTCAGAAACCTCCAGGAATTGTGGACTTTTTAGAATTTGACACATTTTCTTAAAATAAAGCCAGACAATCACTTTAAGAAGTCCTCCATCCCCCCAATTTGTTTTGTTCCCAATAATAAGGAGGAATGCAACTGCACAAGCCTTGTGATTTGTTTCACATCTGTGAACCAGGAGTTTCCACAGCAATTCCAACAACCCAAATGGATGCAAGCACTGGTTTGCAGGGTGTATTTCTCCCAATTGCAAAGATCCCAGATCTCTGACTATTAGTTTGCTGCATCCTCATGCTAAAAAGAGCCACCTGTTTCTGGTAGGTAACTTCTGTGCAGAAACTTTTGCCAGTATTGAGCTCCCTCCAAATGCCCAGCTCCAAGAGCCAACACGGGATCGCGTGGATTCGCATTTGGCTGGAAGAGAACATCCCCGTTAGGAATGCTTTGCAAGGAGAACTTCTACAATGCTGGGAGCTGATGTAATTCATGACAGAGCTTCCCCTGAGCCTCAGTTTCCCCTGGACAGGCTCTGTGTGTGCTCTGTGAGCGATGCCACGAGCCCAGCCTGGCTCAGCTCGTGCCGGCGGACCGGCGCGTCCCCGCGCGCGGAGCCGACAGACTCGGCAGCCGCGACGCTGACAGGGATCCTTCCAAGCTCTTCACAGCCCCGCTATCAGCTTTGCAGTCACAAAAAGTCCTTCCAGCAAAGGATATGCTTTCCCTCTCGCTTTCCAGAAGAGACCAGGGGTCCCAGAGGCAGCCAAAAGTGGAGGATGCTGTTGGAGCCACATTGTCAAGGAGCTGGCAGGAGAACGCGGAGCCTTACAGCTCGGCGAAGCCACATAAGCTGCACATATTTAGGAAAACTGATAGGAATTGGAAGTTGCAGCTTTGTTTAATAGGTGGGGAAGAACAGAAGGAAAATTTGGCACCCAGAAGGAATGCTGAAAGGGGAAACGTTTCCTCTGCACTGGAGCCGCTCTTGCGGGTTTTCTGCTGTAGGTGATCCTCCTTCCATCCCCCAGTAAAAAATGTTTCCCTTTTAGGTGACACTCCCAGATTTTAATGACACATTTTGTGACTCTTGTAGCTTTTTTGTTTGGGAGCTCATCTTAAGTGACTCCATCAGTTCTTGTGACTTCTCCACACCACAAGCATTTTATTTTCATTAAAGACCTCCAGAAACCTCCTGGCCCGTGCACCTACAGACTGCAGTGTATTATTATTCTTGCAGAATACTGAAGGTATTAGCTGCTCCTGGTAGAAACAAATAAATAGTACAAGACCACCTCTTCACTGCATCAAAAAGGAGAGAGCTCTGTTTCTTGGCTGACATGGAAAAAATCATATACAATCCAGTCTGCCTTACTCAGCAACAACTGCTAAACACACCAGATTGCCATAGCAGTGATCGTGGAAAAAGATGAACACAATATGGAATGTCTGTTCTGTAAAGATCTGCTCAAAATGATGTGCACTTTTGGCTGCATCTGTTGCATTTTTGAGCTTTATTAAACAGTATTAATTATATATACTCCATTTCCTGAAGAAGAACTGCAAAACAGTATAAAAGCCTGATATTAAAATGCAAACTTTTCTTTTAAGATATTATGTTTGGGAAAAAATCAATATAATGTGACTCCAGGGTCTGGCTTTGTTGTTTAGTTGAGATATTTGAAATGCTTTTGTATTTTCACTTGATTTTGATATGCATCTGGTAAAGGAAAAATAAGAACTAGGCATGGTATGAAGATGCTCTAAATTTCATCCTAAAAACATAAAAACATCAGAATGACCAAACTACAGCTGTAATGCCACAAAACAGGCGCAGACACCACACCTGTGTTCAGATTTGAGAGCCCTGCCTTGGAGACATTAATCTCCATATTCAAAGCTCTCATTGTTATCCAGGATTTTTTATTATTGACTCCAACCCACAATTTCAGAGAGACATCTGAAGTTTCTCTTAGGAACTGGCTGAGGTTTAGCGATCTGGGTTGGGGGATGTGGCCCAGGGTTCATCCTGATTTAGTGACTTCCCTTTGTAATCTGATATAAAACTTTAAAAAGTGTCCTTGAACAGGGAATGGGAGTGTGGTGGGAGCAGCACCACCATTACTGAGCCTCCATTATTGTCTCTGCCTTAGATTTTCTGCCATAAAATGGGTGTGACAATATTATTTTTTCACCACAGAAGGATGCTGTCAGGATTAATTGATGACTTGACATCCCACTTTTCAGCCTAAAGTAATTTTAAAAAGCAACCTCATAGCACTATGATGATGCTCCTCTATACAATCAATGGCAACATTCTCCAAAACACCCTTCTGCTCTTCAGGGATTTTGGGAATTCAGCCTGAGCCCTTGAGCCTTACCTATTGCTGGGACTGGAAGGAGAGTACATGGAGACCACCTAAACTGGAGTTATCGTCACCCACATCCCTAACCAGTGATGTTAAACACATTATTAAAAACCAGGAAAAAAAAAAGAAATAGCAGAACTTGGCCCTTTACATTATTCAATGAATATTCATCTCTTGAATTTGGGTGAAATTCAGTAAGAAACCCATATGGTCTTCTCTGACTTTAGTTTAATTTTTTAAGTCTATGTAAGCTTATCCTACATGGTGATAATCACAGTTATTTAGGATTTGGAAGAAGGCACAACTAGCAATGCAATTAGGAAGTGGAAGAGTTGTGAAAAAGCAGGACTTGTTCAAAGGGGGAAAATAAATGCAGTCTATTAAAAATACATACTAAAAGCTGGAGTTAATGTATTTATCAGTTAAAAATGATGCAAAACCAGGGGGAAACATCTTAATATTTGAGAAAATATTCCATAAATGCCATGTAATGCTTGTGAAAGCCACAGCCCTGTGGTGACATCTCTGTGAATGAGAGAATCATTTGGGCTGGAAAGGACTTCGAAGACCATGGAGTCCCACCATTAAGGTGCTACACATTCTGAAAGGGTTACAAAAGCCATATCAAAAAGGTTCTCTTAATCTTAGAACATTTAGCATGGGAGATTTTCAGAGGGAGAGAATCCCCAATTGTGCAGTGCCTTAAATCCAGTGGCTGCAGCTCCTTCTGCTATTCCCAATTCCCCAAAATCACTTCGACGTCATGGTCAAAGGTGAGAAATGGCACAATCCTCAGAAGTTGAAGCAAGACTTTAATTTTATATTTTTAAAAATTTGTTAGGATATCTAGCAAGAGGTAAAAGATGGATTTCTGCCTGCCTACAATGAATGCTAGAAAATAGCTGTTAAAATAGGCCAGTGAAGAATCATTCATTATTGATGAAGCTGGGCAGCAATCGTGGAGATGAAGGACTGGAGAGCCAAGAGACATCCTGGGAGAAAAGAAGGGGACAGGGGACATCAGCCAGCATGGCTGGAGCAGAGCACAGGGAATGTGTGAGGGGCTGGGCAAGTCCATGAGCACAGAATCAATAATTAAAAATAAAGGAAATGAGGTTTCCAAGACACAGACCTTGACGTGGATGACATTGATCCTTTTTTTTTGGGGGGAAGTGAAGTAATGAGCATCAAAGAAGGCAGAGGTACTGGGCAAAGAGTAAGAAAAACACAAGAAGAGAAAAAAATTATAAAAAATTAAAACATTCCTGGTGAAAACTAAGTATGGCATATCCAAACACAGGGAGGAAAAGGATAAATACAAGGTAAATAGAAGACCTACACACACCCTACAGAATTAAAACCAAGGCTCCACTCCATCCAAACTGAATCTGAAGAACAATATCAGGGATTTTTTTCCTCCATTATACTATGCACTGTATTACACTTTGATATTTCACATTCAATCTTGAGCTCAGAAAAACTTGAATGCAGGTTTATTATAATCAAATAATGTTAGAAAGTAGAAGTGTAGCCATAAAAGATAAACCTGGCCTTCAAAACAGAGAATTGCAGAATTCTGGTCTTTTCCTGACACTGATTTCCCTCAAGACAGCTCTGCCCAGGTTTCCAAATCTGCAAGATATGGTCTTAGAGGAGCTTTCATTTACAGAAGTATGGTGAGAATCACAGTCAGTAAATACTTTAGTAGAATAATATTCTTCTTAAAGAAGAGGAGTCATGTTACAAGCCTATTCAGTACATGAAATGTAATACATTCCAGTAATTATTTTCACAGAGGACAGAAGACTTTCCTAAATCAAATGACTTTAATATACATTTTCTATGTTAAGATTATGAGAGGAAAAAAAGGGGACAAAAAAAAATTAAAATTCTAATACCAAATTCTGGTAACAATGCTCATGATAAATGCAAAAAAGGAAATGTTACTGCCAGGAAAGGACAATTAGAAAAGAAACAGGGAAAAAAGAAATAACTATGAAAATGCAAACATGAAGGAAAAGTTAATTGCTTTCCATTTATCCAATTTATCACAGTATTTTTCCATCTTTTTACATTTCCAAGATGAGGTTGAGGTAGACTGCAACTCTAAGTCCAGTGAGTTTTCTTTTTCAGCTGATCTGCTCTACAAAATGTCTTTGCTGTAATTGTGCCTCTAAACATTGTCTGGCATCATCAGCATCAAAAGTTACCACAATATTTAATACCCCCTCAGTTCACAGAAAATGGAGTCAAGTAGAAGAAAATATTTCTGCATGAAAAAGAACCCTACAGAATAAATTTTAGCTGGCAATTTGTAGGTCCTACAAGCAAAAAAGGGTCCTGATCCTTGCCTGTGCTTTCAGAACACCTCTGCAAGCCAAGGAATTAAAAAATGGCACAGGAGAGGCAAAAAGCAGCCAAACAGTACTGGCAAATACAGTGTTTTATTTTCTATTAGAGCCCATGACGTATTTACAGTGAGGAGTGTGTATTTTACCCTCTGATTTGTTCAAATTGCTGGCCTGAGAAAAATGGGTGGCATTTTGCTTTACGCTGGAAAAGCATTTTCTCCTATCTCCTGTTATCTACAAGAGATTCATAAAAAAAGAAACAAGAAAGAACCTTGGGAGTTTATTGTTTAGATTCTTCTTCTCCCCTCACAACTCACGAAGAAAAAACTCAAAATAAAATATTGCACGTCCCCTAACCAAAGAAATCTCAGGATCAGCATCAGTCATGGAGCCTCCTGCTTATTTCCTAAAGGGAGATTAAGCTTTGAAGACAAAGACCATCATTTGGTCTCAGTTACCTTGGTGTAAAAATCAATGCACTTTCATTCCAGTGCCTTTCATTTCTTTTATTCCAGCTTGGCCAGTCTGGCTGTCCCCAAGTAGAGGATTCAGATTTAAAAAAAAACAAACAGAACACTTTATTTCAATTTGCAACAAAGCCCTGTAAGTGCTATGGACTACCTCAAAGAGTTTATTTAAAAAAAATAAAATAAAATTAACTTCCTTAGTGTTCCAAAGGCAACATAACAAAAGGTTTTCCTGTTGTTTGGAGGTCATAAAATATCTGAGTGACCCTGACAGCCCTGATAACCATACACAATGTATCCTATTGCAATTCAACTACAAAATACTGTAGAAAGTCATGTCATGGCAATCATAAAATGGTTATGAATATGGGAATAAGTGGACAACAGTCTACTGAAACAGTTCCTTGAAAGAACAGAAAACATACATAAATATAAATTTATGTATAAAGTACTACATAAAAACTACATTCCTACAGATTTTCCTGGGAATGGTGACCCCACCATACAAGACCTTGTGGCCCCTCCCTGATTTCCATCATGGATTCACACAACCAAGCTACAGCTACTTAAAACTCCACCAGATGCCCGGCCTGGGTCAAAAAGTGCATCCTGCTCTTCACTGAGTAATGCCCTGAGAGGAATTAGCTCAGGTACCCGCGATAACTCATCCTTTTGGGATCTCCAAGGAAGAAGCTTCCAACCAGGAACTTTCTTGGCACCAAGGCTTGAAGCTCATTATTCAACAAGATTAAAGTAACTCCAAATCTCCCTGCTTCCAGAATGAGGAATCAACTCAGTGCATTGAGTCAGGTTTGCACAAACACAGCCGAGAAAAAACAATTAGACGACACAAGGAGGGGGAAAAAAGCATGAAAAAATGGAAAAAAGGAAAGCAGGGAGGAGGAGAAGAAAGTGAAGAGAAGAGACTTGAACAGTTGTAGCGCAGTAAGGAGAATTATAATATATAATTAAAATATATATTGTAATATAATTAAAACCAGCTTTGATGGAAGAAACATAAACCTCCTATTACTGGTAAAAATAGGGAGGAATATTTATGAAATATTTGATTTTTGTCTCTTGAAGGTTATTCCCATACTTTGGTCCAGGGTGCTGTGACTTACAAAGGGGACTGGTGGCACCATCTGCTAAGTTTGCTGGGCTTTGGATTACAAAACCTCTTCTGTCCTCGCCTATGATGTTCCCCAAAACTGAGACTTATCTTGGACTATAATCTAGAAAAATCCTGTCCAAAGTTTTACAGAACATATGAGGAACAAGATGAAAGAAAAGCACAAACACAACATTACCTAGTAAAAGTGCAAACTGTATCTTGGATATATTGTAGAATGTTCCTTGCAGAGACAGGAATGGAGACAGAGAGAGGCTGAGGAACCAGAGAAGAGTGAGATGCAAATTTGCTGCACAAGACAATGTGTGAGGAGATGCCCAGGGAGCTGAGACTGGCCAAGACCGAAGGAAGAGGTTCAAAAGGCCAAAACTTTCAATTTCTACTCTATTCACACAAAATATTGGGTGAATGGAGTAGAAAAGGATTGCTTTGAGAGGCATAGGTGGAGAAGCCTTGAGAGGACTCCTCAATCCCCCCATTTCACATGTGCTTCTGCTCAAAGACTTGGGTTTCACAATTATACAGGAAGGAAAAAAAAATCCACCATAAAATGAATTTCCCATCCTGGGAAAAGGGAGAGCCAAGCTTACTGGAGCTGCTAGGGCAATCTGTAATGCATCTGTCCCAAGCCTAAATATTCTTCAACTGTCCAGGTGATGCAGTTGTGGTCTTACATTAACTCAAAATCAGTTTTTCAACCATGGCCAAAGCATTTATTCTAACAGGCTCTGGAGGATGGCACTGAAGTGGCTGCTTTGTGAGCATCTGGACAGCACAGAGGGAATCACAGCATCACAGAATCATGGAATGGTTTGGGTAGGAAGGCATTTTAAAGCTCATCTTGTCCCAACACCTCTGCCATTCTGCTCCAAACCCAATCCAACCTGGACTTGAAGGAAAGTTTCTCTGTGTGAAAATTGGTCTATGCACAGAATTGGGCCACAGAGCTTAAATACAGAAAAGAAAATAGAGTGCTTAGCAGAAGTGAAAGAAACAAGCGTATTTGGGGAAGCAGTGAGTAAAAAAATAAGTCTCATTTTAATACCATTCTTATTCAGCCTATTAAGTTCTCCAGTATCAAAATGAAGCCTGCTAAAAGTTAGTAAATAAAGGCTTTCAGGAGAGCTTTATTAAATCACTTATGACTTATCAAGTTAAAACTCCCACTCAGATACCTTAATAAAACTTTCAGAGAATATATTTAATTTTCCTGGAAATCAGAAGCCAATTACTAACTACAGTAGTTACTGTTGGCTACGCCACTGATCAGCTTCCTGTAAATAGAATATTTGCCAACAACTTGAATTAGTTCTCTAAAGTTTCGGTTTCTGAAGGTCAAATAACTATGTAACTGCTTAATAAAGAAGCAAAGAAGTACCTCTAAATATCTCCAAGCTCTGATGGGCTTATATTCTGCTCCTTAGGTGAGGTATTAGCAAAGCTTATTTATTTTCATTTCCAAGGCTTTTATTTGCTCATTCCCTTGTGGTAAAGCTGATTTCCATGATGATTCCCTTCTTAATTTTAATACCCTTTTTACTCATCATATAGACATAAGAATTTTCCATAAAATAATGAAACCCTTCCAAAGGAAATGAAGACAACTAGGAGAGGAAAGTAAACTACAGCTTACTTTTTTTTTCCTTCCCTTTCCCAATTAATTGATCCACTGTCATAGGCATATATGAAAGATTTTTTTTTTAATGAAAGGAAAATAAGGTTAATTAACATAAAAACCCTCACTCCTTGAGATGTTGAATTTTGTATTTTATCCATGCTGCCTTAAGTGCCTTGATTTCCCAGTAATGACCTAGTTCTCCTAATGAGTAACATTAACCCCTGGCTGTAGCTGTCCAGGACTTAATTGTCAACTGGAGCTGAAATAGGAGAGTTTGCCGATCAGCAGGTATGTGGTATATTAACTCATGTCATTTCAGACCCTAATAAATAAATCTGTTGCTAAGGCAACAGGAACATCAGCTGTATCACTTTTTTTCTTCCCCCCTCCCTTTTTAAAGGAAACTGGCTTTCACACTGAGCTTTTAAAAAAAGGAAATTAACTACATGTAACCGTAATTAGAAGAAACATCGTTTCTCATCTCAGAAACATATCTACATTAATGAAAAAAGGCATTCAAAAAGAGGGCTGCTTTCTACTGTGACCAGGGTAACTGAAATTATTTCCCTCGACTGAGGGAATGAGATTTGAAGGATACATTTGAGTGGGAAGAGATCACAAAATATCTCAGCTCTTTGTATTTCTGAGATAGTTCCCTTCTCCTTTCCTACACTGCTGATGCCAACAGAGCAAATGTTGCTTCAATGATTAATCAGGAGCCCAGGCAATTAAAACCAAGGGAGAAAAAACACCACTCAAACCCAAACACCTTCACTGTCCTCTGTGGATCTTTCTGTAAGATGGGCAAACATGCAATTTTTTTGAAAGTTAAAAGGTAAGAGATTCACAGAATCATTTAAATCTGAAAAGCCCTCAAAAGTCATTGAGTCCAACTGTTCCCCCAGCACTGTCAGAGCCATCACTAACCCATGTCCCCAAGGGCCACATCCACACAGCTTTTACATCCCTCCAGGGATGGGGACTCCACCACTGCCCTGGGCAGCTTCTGCCACAGCTTGACAGCCCTTTGGGTGAGATTCTTTTTCCTAATCCTCCCTGGCACAACTTGAGGCTGTTTCCTCTTGTGGTCTCAGAGCCTCACAGGTGAATATCACAGCCCTCACTTAATTCCCGCCATTCTATCTCAGCATGGAGTGATTGTCTTAAAATTTTCCAAACTGTAGTTTTTTGTTTAGTTTGTGGCTACAGGATGGGATTTCTGAGTCTCTGGTTACCCACATCTCAATCAGAGAGCAGGTAGGAAGGAAATTAAGAGATGCTCACAAGCTCTAGGAACACTTACTTGAGGTTCTACCTGTACTATAAACACAACAAACTACTCAAAATTCTATCTGGCTTCTCAGCTGAAGAATGCAAAGATAACACAGAGCATCTTTTTGCCAGTATCAAAATTAGAGGTGTTTGCTTCTCTGGACTATAAGCTGCCTATAGCCCTTTGAGAAAACATGCTGCAAGAAAGAGGGACGAATTGATGCTGAGATTTCCACTATAGCAGAACTTTCACACCTTCAGCACATGCTGGACTTCTCTACAAGCTCTTAAAAACAGTGATCAAGGAGTAACACATCTTCCACTGGAAGGGCTCAGTGCCTCAAATTCCCTTGCTGCAGGAAGACATTTCAAGATTAGATCAGTGAATGAACAACCAAAGAATGGGCACTTCCAAGCTGTGTTTCCATTTAAGACTGAACTTCTCAGATTATTTCATTACTTTCTTATTTGTTATTTGTTAGAGTCACCATTCCTGGAGGGATTTAAAAGCCATGTGGATCTGGCACCAGGGGACAAGGGTTAGTGGTGGGCTAGGCAGCACTGGGCGAATGGTTGGACTCCATGATCCTCAAGAGGTCTTTTCCAATCTAAATCACCCTGTGACTACAGTATCTGCTCCCAGACTTTACCCCAGCTTGCAGGAATGTGAAGTTAGACTATTTTCACATGTGGAAGAGAAAAAGGTATCAACTTCTACATTAATATCTCCACATGTTCATGGCACAGGTTCTTCCACCATGTGCCATCAGTCTCACTGCTCCGGTGAGTGCTGTTTTCCTTGGGAGTACCTGGATGGCTTCCCTTAGATACTGATAAATTCTCATTTTGAATTTGTTATTTTACATCCTCCAGGCTTTTTATCCAATCTGGTAGCTTCTAGTTAACACTGTACAAACACTTGTATTTAAAGCCTTTGTCTTCAGTCAGCCTTATTTACTCAGCATATCAACTTGTTCTCTGCAGGCTGTTCACAATGTTGAGCATGCCTGTTGAGCCTAATGGCATCTCTGGGTACTCAAATGTGATTTCTGGATGGATTTCCTTCCTGTTTTGCTGTCTTGTCACACCTGCATTTTGATGGGATAAGATTTGGTCCAAAATATTCAACATCATGAGGAAAATACGAGTCACTGTATTCTCAAGCGTCTCTACAGGAAATAGTTTTCAATTGAGAGTTCAAACAGTGACTACACAAATCTTGTATTGTGCTGCCAAAGTTACTGTTCGATAGACATGTTTTTAATATACAAATATATATATAATATGTTATATATTAATTATCTATTATAATATATATATTATATATGTATAAAATAAAAAAAATACTATTTAAAATCCCTTTCCAGGCTCCTCTCCCTCACAGCTTGCTAAGGACTTTTGCTTGGCTCACTGATGAAGAGCTGCCCCACCACAGAAGGCACAACACTTACTTCTTGTCCCCATCTGGGACAAGCCCTTTCCAAGCTCTTCCTCCTGAGGGAAGAGGACCAGGACCTCATGTTGGGCAGCCCCATGCTGGTACAGCACAGCCTGTCCTCCATGCACATCACTTCTTCATTATACTCTACATTAAAACCAGATAATTAGGCACAGAACTATCTCTGAACACACCAGTTTCCCTTAGACCAGAAATCTTCAGATAGTTTTTGCAATCTAGATTTGGGGTTTTTTTCCTTCTGAATTTGCTCATCATGAGTTCCACCACTGTTCCTTGTGCTCCCGTATCTCCTGCCCCATATCCTCCCCATGCTCTTGTCACACACGGGTAGGTTTGACACAAGATAACGGCCTTATCTGATCTTCCATGTGAACTGACAGCAGCTATTTGTTTGCATGTGTGTGTAAATTCTTGCAGATTCCCTGTGTGATCTTGTATCACACCCGTGCAATTACGGGAAGGAGAATTGATTTCTGACAACTTTCTCTTATCAAATCTTTAACTGCTTAGATGATACAGAACACACAGGGAAAAAGTAAAAACATAAAGTTTGGGTTAATGAGAGGGAATAATGGATGTATAAATGCTGGTGGGGTAGTTTTGGGGTGAGACAAGGATTATGCCACACCGGTCCCTGTCATCTTCCTAATACACCAATTATCAGAAAATCAGGGAATGGTTTGGGTTG